>NC_069503.1:499429217-499721717 GCF_027579735.1 Bombina bombina | reverse complement strand
TAACACTGAGGGCCAACTTCCTAGAACATGGGGGTCCACAGATCAATAGTTTAGAAGCTTTAATGGTTGCAAATATATGTATGGCTTTTAAACAAGCAAATAATACATTTCCTAAAATGTTCAGTAGCACAGGGCTAGATTTATGTAAGGTGACAGGGTACTTTTTGTCTGCTTTTCTTTCTTCCAGAGGGCTCTATTTGAGTACACATTTTTAGTTCCACTTTTTCCTATGGCCACAAAACTATGGCACACGCTATTCATTCTGCTTTTCCTGAAGAGCCTCAAAAACTATTACAACGGGCCCCATGTAGCCCTCAGGCCACCAGTTGGCCATCCCTGCTCTATCACATTACAAATTTTGTGGAAGGGGCACCCTTTATTTTTTCTTTCACAATGTAACCAACCAATGTCTACTCCACCACATCCTGTAGTAAAGCTTTGTAGTTTAGTGTAGTTTTGATGATATATTTTTGGTTAGTAACAAAGACTTGACATTTTAAACAGGAATTGTTATTAATATTTTGAATTGATCTTTTAAACAAAATCCTTTATTAAAGTCTTAGATTAATATATAGGCTTGTTTTTGTGGGTTTTAGCAAAGTTAAAACAAATGTATTGCAAACTACAAAAGCCTATCTGTTAAAAAAAGGTGCCTGCAGTCTAATAGATATTTTAGCATAGTAGAACTAAATAAAGCTAAAGTTAATGCCCAGCTCTCAAAGTTAAATTATTTAAAGGGACAGTATACTATAACACTGGTTTCCCTTAATATATTAATAATGACTTGTTATATCAGCTGCAGACTTTTAAATGTAAGGGAAATTGCTCCTTTGTGTTTATTTTGGTTATTGGTTGAGCTTACCTTATTAGCTTATCTCTCTACGTTTACACAAAATCCTTCCTATCTTATCTCTCCATGCACAGCGAGCCCAATACTTACAGAAAACAATGGAAAATTAACATTTTATTATTTCTTTGTCCCACCACCCACTGGGAGTGTAATTTTGTCTAACCTTTCATTATTAGATAGCTGTTATATAACCAGAACTTTAAGGGACAGTCAAGTACAAACAAAACTTTCATATTTAAAATATGGCATGTAATTTTAAACAACTTTCCAATTTACTTTTATCACCAATAAAACAAATACAAAAAGTAAACCCCCCCCACAAATTATACTCTTATATTAATTATTATTATTATTATTATTATTATTATTATTATTATTATTATTACTATTTGGAATGCTTAGGTATAAAGGTTCATTAAAAAATAATTAAAAATAATAACAGGAATTTAATTTTTGGCAAAAAATAAAGAAAAGAGTGAAGAAGAAGTGAAATACATGAGCAGAAACGATTATTGAATTAAAATACAAAACACTAAAATTATTTGGAATATCTTCTCAAGATTCCAAAACATGGACAACATTATCATTTTATGAATAGGAGTTTAAAATGTGCAACTTTCCTCCTGAGTGATGAATCCCAATATTCATCCAATTCATCCAATAAAGGCTGCAGTAAATCTAATACTTCAGGTGGTATAGTGGCCTTAAAGACAATGAAGATCTACAAAAAGATCTATTGCATGAATTTAAACATATATGGTGACAATAAATTCTATGGGGGTAGATTTATTATTAGTCAAGCAGACATGATTCGCTGTAGTATCCGGTCGACCTGGTGAAATGATTGTGCAAAGCCACCACCTGCTCACTGCCGGCCAATCGGCGGCTAGCAGGGACTGTCAATCAGGATGATTTCAATCCGCCACCTAAAAGGTGGAGAACAACTTAAGGGCAGTGGTTTTACGACCGCTACTTCTAAACTTCTGTTTAAGACAAGCCTGAAACGATGGGGCTCTGAAGCAGTGTCCGCTGCTTAATAAACTGAACCTATATGTTTGCTTTGTCTAAGATATCAATACATTAGTCAGTCACAAAATAAAAAAAAGAAAGTATATTTTAAATTATAGTCCACTAAATATCTGTACTTATCTTTTTGGATTATTTATCCATATTATGTAGTGATAACTGAAAGTGAAGAAGATAAACAACCTGCATCCTCTACACATCTGCTCTTTTCCTTGACTTAAAGGGACATGACACCCACATTTTTTTCTTTTATGATTTCGAAAGAGAAAGCAATTTTAAACATCTTTCTAATTTACTTATATTATCTAATGTGTTTTATTCTCTTGATATTCTTTGCTGAAAAGCATATCTAGATATGCTCAGTAGCTGCTGATTGGTTGCTGCACATAGAAGCTTCGTGTCATTGGCTCACCATGTGCATTGCTTTTTTTTCAACTAAGGATATCTAAAAAATGAAGCAAAATAAATAATAGAAGTAAATTGTAATGTTGTTTAAATTTCTATTCTCTATCTGAATCATGAAATAAAGATTTTGGGTATAGTGGCCCTTTAATTGCATTGTAAGAAACGAACAGTGATATCTCCAACTTGTGCCTCTGGAGATGCATTCAAGAGACAGAGTACTGTAAATATTTTTTTCACTTAAAGGGACACTGAACCCAATTTTTTTCTTTTTTGATTCAGATAGAGCATGCAATTTTAAGCAACTTTCTAATTTACTCCTATTATCAATTTTTCTTTGTTTTCTTGCTATCTTTATTGGAAAAAGAAGGCATCTAAGCTTTTTTGGGGGTTCAGAACTCTGGACAGCACTTTTTATTGGTGGATGAATTTATCCACCAATCAGCAAGGACAACCCAGGTTGTTCACCAAAATGGGCCGGTATCTAAACTTACATTCTTGCACTTAAAATAAAGATACCAAGAGAATGAAGAAAATTTGATAATAGGAGTAAATTAGAAAGTTGCTTAAAATGTCATGCTCTATCTGAATCATGAAAGAAAAAATTTGGGTACAGTGTCCCTTTAATGTGTTTACAATAACCAGCAGAAGAGTATAAAATATGATAAATTTCTACTTTAGGCTTAATTTTGTATATGAAATAGCTGGTTTTGTTTTTTTAACACCACAACCCATCAAAAATGGGTTGAGCTTGCATTTTCTCAAGTGTGCTAACCCGACATAAAACTATGAATATTTCACATTCCAATGTTCAAATAGCAGAATATGTTCTTTATAAATAAATATGTCTAGTTATACGTGATGTTTTTTTGGTACAATATATATTTATATATACATTATTATATATAGATATTTACATATATATGTATATGAATATCTATTTATAAATAGATATAACATATTCTGCTATGTGCAGAACATTGGAATGTGAAATATTTACAATAAATACACAGTATAACTCTTTATAAAATATGAATATTGCATAAATATACTTTTACATATTTTCATATACTTGACTGCAAAGAGCTCCAATGCACTTTATATGTCTATATATGTATTTATATGTTTATACTGTATGTGTATATATGTCTGTAAATACATACATACACATATAAATAAAGAAAAACATATGTACACACATATAAACATATATACACACACACATATATATATATATATATATATATATATATATATATATACACACACACACATATCTTTCGGCCCTTACAGCTTTATTGTGCAATTTAAAAATATATATATATATATATTAGATAGGGTTATTAGTGTAACTGTTCTCTGTAATGTATTTTTAATGTGTTTTGTGCATTTTTTTTGTTTTGTGAAACAGTTAACCAGAGCTCTAAGGACGTGGTAATCATTCTAGAGTAAATTGCGATTGCGCTCTTACGTTCACTTTTACATTCTACTTCGGAACTTCCTAATCTGGACATTAATATTTTATAGTCTGATATTTCTTACAACTCATTTTTTAAAGTTTTGTGCAAAGTGCAAAAAGTGCAAAAATAATATATTTTATTTTGAGGTTCAGTTGCATTCTTTTGAAAACAGAAAAAATATAAAAACATATAAACATAGATTACTATATTTTGTGTGTGTGTTTTGAGAATGATCTTTGTGTGGGTTCCTGACATAAAAAGGCACTGAAATGTGGTATATAAATGCAGAAACTACAGAAAGAATAAAAACCATTTCAGCTCAGAGGTGTGAAAAAGCTCGGCACTGAAGGATGTGAAATGAATGCACACTGTGAAATATTTTTAAAAGTTGTCAGGTCTATAGATGTTAAAATCAATATTTTCTGAGAAGCTTAAATTTATGAGGGTTCTTGCTATTAAACATAGCTTTCAATCTAGTTTATTAAAGAAAAGGATAACAATCAGACAAACTGTTGCTTGATAATATAAATTTAACATAAAGTGTTTTTTTTATATGTAAGACATATTCATACAATACCAAAAGGAGATTTAATGGGATAGTAAACACCAAAATTGTCTGTGATGAGAGTGGGAAGTGACGTCACCAGATTGGGGACAGGGCTTAGGGCCGTTTGTCTGTGTTGCAGTTAGTCAGTGAGATCAATGCTACCAGATGTATATTCCCATGCTCTACAATAAAATAGAGTTTTACCATCTTTGCTGTGTCCTGCATCTCATGACATGGTGTCAGAAGTTCTTGCCTGCGCTTCTGTTTCTTGATCGATGACGATGTCAAAGTTTACCCCACCTGAGCCTTTTGATTTCTCTCAGCCTGCAGCTTGGCCCACATGGCGTCAGCGGTTTCAGCGCTTCAGGATTGCTTCCAAGCTGGACAAGGAGAGTGGTGAAGTACAAGTTAATTCTCTTTTATACTCTATGGGGAAAGATGTGGAGTCAGTGTTCAATGCTTTTACTTTCCAAGAAGGGGAAGAATTTGACTTTGAAATAGTTATGAATAAACTCAGTGCCCACTTTTTGCCCAAAAGAAATGTGATTCATGAGAGGGCTTGTTTTCACAAACGTGCCCAGCGTGTGGGAGAATCTGTGGAGTCATTTGTGCGCAGCCTGTATGAACTAGCTGAATTCTGTGAGTTTGGTGTTGCTAAAGAAGAGCAAATCAGAGACAGAATAGTTATTGGAATTGCAGATGCTGAAGTCTCACTGAAGCTACAGTTAGAGTCTGATTTAACATTAGATGGGGCTATTAGGATGGCCCGCCAGAGTGAACTGGTGAAAAAGCAAAGTGTTTATTTGATGTCTGAGAGTATTGTGGATGAAGTGCAGCAGTTCAGGAGAGCTACTAGTGAAAGGCACAGTGTGAGCGGTAGACATAAGATAACAGATAGGCCTAGAAGTGAATGGGCGCAGCATGCCCGATGCATATGGTGCAACAGTGCCCATGATCAGAGTGTTATATGCCCTGCTAAAGACAAAAGATGTAGAAAAGGTAACAGGATGGGCCATTTTGAAGTGGTGTGTAAGACTGAATATATTAAGGAGATGCAGGTGGATAGCAACCAGGAGGGTCAAGAAGTTTCCTTTGTGGGGTCTGTTGTTGAACGGCCTGATTCAGAAGATGATTGGAGGGTTACTCTTACTGTAATGGGAGCCAAAGTTGCCTTTAAGATTGACACAGGAGCAGACATCACTGTAATGTCTCTTGCAGCGTTCATAACAATGCCTCGACAGCCCCAGCTGGCAAAAGTTACAACAAAAGTCCATAGTCCTGGTGGCCGCATTGATTGTGCAGGGAAATTTCTTGCCAGCTGCAAGTACAAGCAAAGAAAATTCACCACGTGGGTGCATGTGATTAAAGGTCAGTGTGTTAACAACTTATTGAGCAGAAAAGCAGCCTGTGGTTTGGGACTAGTAGCCAGAGTGAATGAGATCACAGAAGATATGTTTGGTGAATTGGGCCTACTGAATTGCAACCCAGTCTGTATATCACTTAAAGGTGACACAGTCCCTACAGCATTACCACTCCCTGTAGAATTCCGTTCCTGCTCATGCCTCAAGTGGAGAAGGAGCTTCTGTGTGCCCCTTTGTGCCTGTTGCGAAAAAAAACGTGAAGGTATGCATTTGCGTAGACTTGAAAAGGCTGAATGAGGCCGTGAAGAGAGAGAGAGATATGTGCTGCCGACACTTGAAGACATAGCTCTGAAACCGGCGGGTGCGAAGTTCTTCTCTACATTGGATGCTTCTTGCGGCTTCTGGCAGATACCTCTAGATCCAAAGTGCCGCAAACTGACTACCTTCATTAAACCAGTAGGTCGTTTTGTTTTTGCAGACTCCTCTTCGGGATATCCTCTGACCCTGAAATCTTCCAAAGAGAAATTAGTTCTCTCCTAATAGACCACGTGGGCACGGCAGTCGTCATGGATGAGACCTTAGTGTATGGGTCTACATTGGAGAAAATGATCAGCGATTGAGCTGTGTGCTGCAGACTATCAGGGAGTCCGGGCTGAAGCTAAACAAAGAGAAATGCCATTTTGGGAAAGCTGAGTTATGTTACTTTGGGCATATCATCAATGGGGATGGCATCAAGCCAGACCCCGAGAAAATCCGTGCTATTGAAAAATCCTTCTGATGTACATGAGTTGAGAAAAATATTGGGCCTTGTAATTTATGTGGGCAGGTTCCTCCCAGATTTATCCACAATACTACACCCTATCACAGAGTTGCTAAAGAAAGATGTTGCCTGGGTCTGGGGACCTTCACAGGAAGAATCTTTTATGCAGGTCAAGTCTCTGCTGGGGTCTGCCCCAGTGTTGGGGTTCTACGACCATTCCAAAAAGACTGTGGTTAGTGCTGATGCGAGCAGTTATGGGTTAGGGGCCGCTCTCCTGCAGCTGAATGAAAACAAACTACAGCCCATCGCCTACTGTTCCCGTACACTGATGGCTGCTGAGTCAAAATACGCCCAAATTGAGAAAGAGTGCCTGGTTGCAGTTTGGGCCTGTGAGCGCTTTCAGCGTTACCTAGTGGGTTTAGAGAAATTTAGTCTGGAGACTGATCATAAACCACTAGTCCCTCTAATCAACTCCTATGATATTGACAAAACACCCCTAAGATGCCAGAGACTTCTAATGAGGCTGCTCAGATTCAACGTTCAGGCAGTGCATGTGCCGGGAAAACAACTGGTTGTGGCAGATACACTATCCAGGCTCCCGCTGGCTGCTGAAGAGTCTTCAACGGAATCAGATGTGGAAGTGTATGTAGATTCAGTTCTGGCCTCCAAATCCATTTCTTCAGGGAAGCTAGAACAAATAAAGAAAGAGACATATTTAGATACAGACCTTCAAGAAGTTATAAAGTACATAAAAGATGATAAAAGTAAATTAGAAGGTTTAAAATGACATGTCGTATCTGAATCATGAAAGTTTAATTTGGACTTTACAATCCCTTTAAAGAGACAAAGTTTTATTTTGAGTCAAACACCTTTCTTTTACTATTGTTCCATTTATGAAGCTGCATATTCAGTTTTGGATGTTCTCTCATGCAAACCTGCAACAGCAAGTTATGAAGCAGTGGCCTTTAAGATATCCAGGACTCATTTGTCTAAGATGATTGACAAGCACTGCCCTTTTGCAATTGGTTGAGTGAGAGCAGGGGGCTGGGCTGCACAAGTGATTATCTGGGAAGCTTGTCCTTCTGCTTAATAAAGTTAATAAATGGGGGCCAATGAGATTGTGGGGTCATATTATCAAAGTGTGAATGGACATGATACAATGAAGCGTATCATGTCCGTCGCACATCGAGAAATGCCAACAGCATATGCTGTCAGCATTTATCATTACACAAGCAGTTCTTATGAACTGCTTGTGCAAAGCTGCCCCCTGCAGATTCGCCGTCAAACGGCTGCTAGCAGGGGGTTTCAATCAGCCCGATCGTATAGGATTGGGCCGATTGATTTCCGCTGCCTCAGAGCAGGTGGACCAGTTATGGGCAGCGGTCTTTAGACCGCTGCTTCATAACTGCTGAAGGCTCGCGCGGAAACAAGGGCATAAAGCTCCATTCGGGGCTTGATAATTCGGCCCCTAAATCTTTAAAAAAACATTAAACACATAGGCAAATCAGCACTTCCATTGTGCTCCAAATGAGGATACAGCCAGTGACAGCATCATAGAAGCATCATTCTTTTTACATTTTCGTTATGTGTTTTTGTTTGGTATATGTTGTTTTTATAATGCAAGCAGGCATTATACAATTAATGCAAACCAGGAAGGAGCAGCAGAATAGATTGACAGTTTCTCTCAGCCTGTTAATGAAAGACTGTGACGTTTCTAGCCAACCAGCATTCTCAATGGGAGCGAAATGAAAGGGCCATTTTAAACTAATTGCAGACTGCTCAGAGGTTTAGATCTATGTTATTCCTAATTGTGAGCAATATTGCAAGTTATGTGCTAAACTTGGTGCGGAAATAATGCTAAAATTTTAGCGGTACTGCACTTTCCATAGCGCTGCCATTACAAGTTTAAAAAAACCTTCTTGCGTTGTGCGTTATGATGTGCTCGTGCACATTTTCTGCCATAGACATCAATGAAGAAAAAGTGTTAGAAAAAAACTAACACCTGCGGTTGTGGAATGGTGATCGCTATAACGCAATCCCTATTGATGACTATGGGGACAAGAAGGGTTACGTAAAAACACCCTATCATAAACACCTATTTTAAATACCCCTAATCCGCCATCCCCCCGATATCGCCAACACTAAATAAAGTTATTAACCCATAAACCGCTGCCCCCTGACATCGCCAACACTAAATAAAGTCATTAACCCTTAATCCGCCACCCCTGACATCGCCGACACTAAAAAAAATGATTAACCCCCAAACCGCGACTCTGGTATCACTAACACCTAAATAAACCTATTAGCCCCTAAACCACCGACCCCACCAAATCGCAACTACTATAATAAACTCCAAAACCACCGACTCCCACATCGCTACTAATAAAATAAAGCTAATAACCCCTAAACCGCTGACCCCCCATCGCAACTACTAAAATAAGCCTATTAACCCCTAAACGGCCAGCCCCCCACATCCCGACACACTAAATTAAACTATTAACCCCTAAACCTAACACCCGCTAACTTTAAATTAAAGTTACAATATAACTACCTTAAAATAAATAAAACTTACCTTTGAAATAAAAAAATCTAAGATAAAACTAACATAAATTAAAAATAAAAAAAAACTAAATTGCAAAATAAAAATTTCCTAACACTATGAAAAAATTAAAAAAAGTAACATTACAAAAAAACTCTAAAATTACGAAAAATAAAAAAAAATCTAAGATTACATAAAATAATAAACGAAAATATCCAAAATAATAAAAATTAAACCTAATTTAATGCTATAATAACAAAAAACACACTAAAATGAAAAAAACACACCCCCTAATCTAACAATAAACTACCAATAGCCCTTAAAATGGCCTTTTAAATAGCTCTTTTACATAAAAAAATTACAAACTACCCCCTAACAGTAAAAACCCCCACCCAACCAACCCTTCAAAATAAAAAAAACTGTAAAAAAACCTAAGCTACCCATTGCCCCTAAAGGGACATTTGTATAGGCATTGCCCTTAAAAGGGAATCAGCTCTTTAGTGCCCATTAAAAAAATAAAAAAGCCCTAATTTAAATAAAAACTCACCCAAAAAACTAAAAAAACTAACTAACAATAAGCCCCAAAATAGGTACTCACCATTGCTAAAGTCCGGCGGTGAATGTCTTCTTCCAGGTGGCTCCATCTTCATATAGCCCCGGGACATCTTCTTTCTTCATCCAGAGCGAAGGCTGCCACAGAGCAGGAACGGCGTCCATGGAGCCATTCAGTGTGGAGGATCCTCTTCATGCGATCGTCTGCCAGGCACACTGAAGATTGAATGTCAGGTACCCTTTTTTATATTTGGAGTACCTTGCATTCCTATTGCCTGGAATTTTAAAATCAGCCAAATAGGATTAGAGCTATGAAAATCCTATTGGCTGTTAAAATCAGCCAATAGTATTTCAGTAGCTCTCATCCTATTGGATAATTTGAAAATTTCAGCCAATATTAATGCAAGGTACCACAAATATAAATGGCGTACCTTGCATTCAATCTTCAGTGTGCGGCAGACAATCGCATGAAGAGGACCTCCACGTCCCTGAAGACCGCCGTCGCTGAGGAGGACCAGCGCTCTGGATCTGCGCATCAGCAAAGACCACTCCGCACCTCCAGCAAGAAGAAAGAAGATGGTCCTGTGATGGATGAAGATGGAGTCGCCTGGATCAAGACTTTTCAGTGCCTGGAAGACTATGGACGTCCTGACTTCAGGAATAGTGAGTACATTTTTTGGGGTTAGTGTTATTTTATTTATTATTTTGGTGTGTTTTTTTTTAGATTAGGGCTTTTTTTATTTTTTAATGGGCTCTAAAGAGCTGATCTCCTTTTTAAGGGCAATGCCCATACAAATACCCCTTTAGGGGCAATGGGTATCTTAGGTTTTTTACAGTTAGTTTTTATTTTTTATTTTGTGGGGTTGGTTGGGTGGGGGGGAGTTTACTGTTAGGGGGTATTTTGTAATTTTTTTATATAAAAGAGCTGTTTAACTTAAGGGCAATGCCCTACGAAAGGCCCTTTTAAGGGCTATTGGTAGTTTATTGTTAGATTAGGGGGTGTTTTTATTTTAGGGTGGTTTTTTTGTTTTTACAGGGGTATTAGATTAGGTTTAATTTTTATTATTTTGGATAATTTCGTTTATAATTTTATGTAATCTTAGTTTTTTTCGTAATTTTAGAGGTTTTTTTGTAATGTTATTTTTTTTATTTTTTTTAAAAGTTAGGATTTTTTAATTTTGTAATTTTTTATTTTTTATTTTTAGTTTATTTTAGTTTTTTAAATAGTTATGTTTGGTTTATTTATAGTTTAATTTTAGTTTTTTTTCCACAGGTAAGTATATATTTGTTTTAAGGTAGTGATCGTGGCAGTATAAGCTATGACACTAGCGTAATAGCCTGACCGAACAACTTGTAATACGGGTGACCTGAAAATTCCACACTCAAAAAACATTTTTTGAGTGCAGAATGGAGCGTTGCGGTACAGGCTAAAACACTATATATTACCGTATAACCGTATAGCCAATCTTTCAGCAGTATAGCTGTACCGCAACACTTGTAATTTAGGTGTGTGTTAACAGCATAGTAATAGTTTCCAGTTACTGTGTAACTGTGCCCCTCATTTATACTATTTTTAAAAAGTTTATTATTGGTTTTAAATATAGTATACTATGGTATAATACACTACTTATCTTATTTGTCTGAGTTAAAATACAAGTAGTTTGTTTATAACTTTTTAATAAGTTAGTAGTTTTAATTTTAAAAATCTAATAACCCAAATATTTTCTTTCATGAATAAAATAAACCAACATTTCTTTTTATTTCTATTATAATTTTTGCTTCATTATCTTGGTGTCCTTTTTTGAATGTGTAGCAATGTGCTACTTGGCGGGAGCTAGCTGAGCACAATGTTAAGCCAATGAGAAGAGAAATAAATGTAGAGCCACCAATAATCCTCTAGCTCCCTTCCTGCTTCTGAGCCTCAGCTTACCTGTAGGTATGCTTTTCACTTTTCAGTAGTTAAGAGTTTTATGGTACAACGCCGTAACATAAAACTCATAACTAAAGTGCTAAAAAGTATACTAACACCCATAAACTACCTATTCTTTTAACCCCTAAACCGAGGCTCTCCCGCATTGCAAACACTATAATAACATTTTTAACCCCTAATCTGCCGCTCCGGACATCGCCGCCACATACATTGTATTTATGAACCCCTAATCTGCTGCCCCCAACATCGCTGACACCTACATTATATTTATTAACCCCTAATCTGCCGTCCCCAATGTCGCTGCAACCTACCTACACTTATTAACCCCTAATCTGCTGCCCCCAACGTCGCCGACACTATATTAAAGTTATTAACCCCTAAATCTAAGTCTAAACCTATCCCTAACACCCCCTAACTTTAATATAATTTAAAAAAATCTAAAGAAAATTACTATCATTAACTACATTATTCCTATTTAATACTAAATACTTACCTATAAAATAAACTCTAAGCTAGCTACAATATAACTAATAGTTACATTGTATCTAGCTTAGGGTTTATTTTTATTTTACAGGCAAGTTTTTATTTATTTTAACTAAGTAGAATAGTTATTAAATAGTTATTAACTATTTCATAACTACCTAGCTAAAATAAATACAAAAATACCTGTAAAATAAAACCTAACCTAAGTTACAATAACACCTAACACTACACTATAATTAAATAAAGTAACTAAATTAACAACAATTAAATCAATTAAATTAAAAAACCCCCCCCACTAAATTACAGAAAATGAATAACAAATTACAAGATATTTAAACTAATTACACCTAATCTAATAGCCCTATCAAAATAAAAAAAAGCCCCCAAAATAAAAAAAAACCCTAGCCTAAACTAAACTACCAATAGCCCTTAAAAGGGCCTAAGCTCCCCATTGCCCTGAAAAGGGCATTTGGATGGGTATTGCCCTTAAAAGGGCAGTTAGCTCTTTTGCAAGCCCAAACCCCTAATCTAAAAAAATAAACCCACCCAATACATGCTTAAAAAAACCTAACACTAACCCCCTGAAGATAGTCTTAGCGGGAGAAGTCTTTATCCAAGCCAGGCCGAAGTCCTCAACGAAGCAAGGGAGAAGTCTTCATCCAAGCCGGGTGAAGTGGTCCTTCAGATGGCATCTTCTATCTTTATCCATTACTAAAGACGAATAAAGGTACCTTTAAGTGACGTCATCCAAGATGGCGTCCCTTAGATTCCAATTGGCTGATAGAATTCTATCAGTCAATCAGAATTAAGGTAGAAAAAATCCTATTGCCTATATTTAAGTTAGGCGGTGTTAGGGTTAGGTTTAGACTTAGGTTTAGGGATTAGTACATTTAGTATAATGGCGATGACCTTGGGGACAGCAGATTATGGGTTAATAAGTGTAGGTAGGTGGCGGCGACATTGGGGCGGCAGATTAGGGGTTAATAAATATAATGTAGGTGGCGGAGATGTTGGGGACAGTAGATTAGTGGTTCATAAGTATAATGGAGGTGGAGGCGGTGTCCGGAGCGGCAGATTAGGGGTTAATAAGAATAATGTATGTGTCGGTGATATTGGGGCGGCAGATTAGGGGTTAATAAGTGTAAGATTAGGGGTGTTTAGATTAGGGGTTCATGTTAGGGTGTAAACATAAATTTTATTTCCCAATAGGAATCAATAGGGCTGCGTTAAGGAGCTTTACGCCGCTTTTTTGCAGGTGTTAGACTTTTTCTCAGCCGGCTCTCCCCGTTGATCCCTATGGGGAAATTGTGCATGTACGACCAGCTCACCGTTGACTTAAGCAGCGCTGGTATTAGAGTGCGGTAAGGAGCAATATTTTGCTCAACGCTCACTTCTTGTCATTTAACGATGGGTTTGTAAAAACTCGTAATACCAGCGCTGCATGTAAGTGAGCGGTGAGAGAAAACTGCTCGTTAGCAGCGCAAAACTCGTAATCTAGCCATAAATTTTCCAAAATAAAAGCGATGTTTATGGTCCCCTTCATCCGAGCGACACGAAGCTCGTCTTCATGTGGTCTCTAACCGCACACTGAAGATTGAATGCAAGGTACCCCTTTTATATAGGGGCACCCTTGCATTCCTATGGGCTGATTTGATTCTTCAAATTCAAATCAGCCAATAGGATGAAAGCAGCTGTGATAAAAAAAGCCAAATCTGGCACATTCCACGCAAAAAAACAAAAATGGACTGGACAAAATTATTTCCTATACCTCAATTTAATATTTGGTATCACACCCCTTGGAAAAAAATAACTGAAATCAATCGCTTCCTGTAACCATCAATTAGTTTCTTACACCTCTACTGGAATTTTGGACCACTCTACATTTAGCCACCAATCAGCCATCAGTACCCAGGTGTTAAACCTAAAATGGGCAGGCTTCTAAGGTTTCATTCCTGCTTTTCAAATAAAGATGCCAAGAGAATGAAGAAAAATTCATAATAGGAGTAAATTAGAAAGTTGCTTAAAATTGCATGCTTATCATGGTCAGATAAGCAATTTTGTGACTTTTTTCAGAACTGTATTTAAAAACCTATAACGTGAACCACAATTAAAAGTTAACTTTTCTAATTAATGTAATTTCCATTTAAGCAGGAATGTGTCAAACGTGTCTAGCCAATCATTAAAAGCTATTTCAAACCCCTAAATTTAATTCTGTACTCTCATTAGAATAATTTAAAAGAATCTGCAATGTCAATATTAATTAAATGATTAATAATACACTGGTTTCTCTGCAAGTTGAAATAACTGTTGCTTTTATGCTCTAGCAGCTATATAAATATCATATGCTTCCACCCCTAAAGCTCAGCTGCAATGCTTACTTCTTTTCTCCTTTGGGGTATTTATGAGTGATGGATTTAGCCACACCCTCAAACATTACACAGAAACCCCTCAATTTGCAGTTACTGGAACCCCCACTACTGCTTTTAGCCAACCTATTACTGTTTAATCAAACCACTTGATCAGAAGAACTGAGTCATAAAAGCAACACTTCAAATGACTGACTCCCAACTTCATATTTGTAGCAGTTGACACTTCATTTATGAGTTGCTTCCGTGCTGTAGATTTATTTTTTCTAGAACTAACTCTCTAGCTTGGGGAAGTAAGAATAAGCATTGTTTTAAGGTGCAGCATTGTCCACATGTATAAATTTCTGCTTTTCTATAACCTTGGCGGTTGGCTCATGGAGTTGATGATTTTCCTTTTCAACTCCCTATTTATTTTATTTTTAAGTTTAATAGAGTTTTAAAACTCAGAATGTCAGGGGAGATATCAAAATGAGATTGCAACACCCTAAGGGTTAAGTCTGTGTGGGAATGAGAGCTGTGAAGAAATATAGTGTAAATTGCTGCAAAGTTACAGGGGAGTGAAAAGTTTCAACGCACCTTTATAAAAGTGACTGTCAAGGCATACTGGACCTCTTCTTCTTCTGGCCTGAAGATTGAGCTTCCACCCCCTCCCTGCAAAAGATAATGGATGACTGACAGTGGGAGTTACAGGGAGGCTAAAAGATTGCTAATAGATTCCTGCCCCTGGGATTTAGTTACTCAAGCTGATCTTGGTAAGACTATGGGTGTTAATTTTAGGTTGCACACTTTTACTAGCCGTTTCTGATAGCCTGGTGGTTTTGGACCCCTTTAAGGGTTGGAGTACCTTGTACTCTCTAGCGGTGGGAGAATGTGACCAATACATAAGAAAAGAGAAGGGAAAGAGTGATGGCTAGGCTGACATGAGAAGTGGAATACTTTAAGGTGGTACCTGGGGTGTCGCTCCCTAGGGTAGTTAGGCCGGACAAACTCCAGAATTCCTTAGCTTCTCTGTAGTTCTCAGGAATTAGAACTCACTTAACTCCATCCTCATTGGATACTTATTTCTTTAGTATTAAGTTTCCGTTGAATGCAGTTTAAAAAATTGTACCAGGTCTTTCCCTGTGAAGGACCATGATAAGCCCTTAATCAGTTATGCAGATCATCTAATTCTACCATGCTAGAAAATGTGCCATGTCTGTGACAAATGTTTTAGTGTACTGTTATGCAATAAAAAGCCGTGTATCTTGTGGAGTTGCGTTTCAGGGTTTTGATCTCTTGATTTCTTTTGATGCTGAGAAGATGTGATATTAACTCACCTCACAAGTTAAATTAATAATCACTACCACCTGCAATAGTTGTTCTTAAGGAATAATGCTTTTATAATATTCTATAATATATTCTATAATAACTCCTATCTTTTTTCTCTTTTAGAACTGGTGCATTTCTATCGTAGTTTAAATATTTAACCATATCACCTCATTTGAGAAATTTCTTTTAAAAACCTCTAACTAAAAATATGTCCTACATAATTTTCCCCTGACATCATCTATGTCGTGAGATGCAGGACACTGCATAGAAGGTACAACAATATTATATTGCAGAGCATAGAAGTATACAGCTTGCACAAGACATCTAACTTAGTAACTGCGACATACATAGTAACGGCTATAAGCCACGGACCCATCCAGGCAGTGAAGTCACCTCCCACTCTCATCATATCTTCCCCTTTTTCAAAAGACAAAGCATACATTTTTTTTTAAGAATACATCAAATAACAAGGTATACAAGAAGCATACAAAAATAGTTTTATTTAGTGTATAACAAATAACAAGTTAAAAAGAATATATATGAACAACAAGAAATACATTCCTGACTTGAACATCGAGGTAGACTATCCTAGTCCGCAGTGACCATGGGATTATTCTGCCTATTCTTCCGGTCACTGCTCTAACTAGTGCTAATCACGATATCGGGCTGGAAGTTTCACCACTCTTCCACTTGACATCATTTTACATGAACTGTCCTCTGATACAGAAAAAGGTAATTGAGAGTCTTCTGGAAGCAAATAAGTATCCCCACTGTGATCTTGCTGAGGGGAAGGTACCCCTCTTAAAACAGGGGATCCCACCGGCGGTGGCTCTGAGGTATCCAGTCCCAAACTGTCAGGTACTGGCTGAAGATGTCTTCTATTTCGACGTGTGACTGCCCCTCCATCAGCAAGGACTACATAACACCTTGGTTCTGGAGAGTGTCCAATTACTGTAGCAGGCGTCTTCCATTTCTTCTCATCATCTAGTTTAACTCTGACAATTTACCCCACATTCAGCTCCTGCAAGGGCCTCACAGAGTGTTTTCTGTCTTAGAAGAATCGATAACCCTCTTCATCCTTCCTAAGGACCTCGTCCCGAGGAACAGAACTGGTTGACAGGAAGACACCTACAGATGGTAAAGTGGTGCGAATCTGACATCCTAGCATCAGCTGAGCCAGGCTAAAACCCGTGGCTTGGATGGGAGTCGCCCTATAGGCCAAGAGAGCTAGGTACGGCTCAGATTGCTTCAAAATGAACTTTGTTGTTTGAACTGCAATTTCAGCCATTCCATTGGCCTGCAGGTAATTTGGACTTGACGTAGAATGGACAAAATCATCTTCACTGCTGAAAGAATGAGTGATAGCGGCTTGACTGGCGATCTCATTTAAGTGTGCAATCTCCAAATACCTGGAATAGTAGTCAATCACGACTAGGTACTTTTTCCTGTGCAGTTTGCAGAAATCATCAGCTATTTTCTGCCATGGGCCTGCAGGCAGCGGAGTAGAAATCAAGGGCTCCCTTCTCTGAGTAGGCCGGCGTTCCCGGCAAAAGGCACATTTTGACACGTGACTTGCAATGTCAGAACTGATCCCAGGACACCATATTGCCGTAGCTGCCCTTTCTCTGCACTTTGTAATGCCCAAGTAGCCATCATGAATCCTGCTTAACATCTGTTGCTGCATGCTAACAGGAGTAACAATGCAGTCCTGGAAAAGCACCAACTCATCCAGCTGCGTGAGCTATGACCTCTCTGACTGGTAAGAACTTGAAGATATCCAGGCTGCCCGGCTCTCAGGTCAACCTTCTTTTATGTACTTAATAACTTCTTGAAGGTCTGTATCTTATCTCCTTTCTTATTTGCTCTAGCTTCCCTGATGAAATGGATTTGAATGCCAGAACTGAGTCCACATACACTTTCACATCTGATTCCATTGAAGATTCTTCAGCAGCAGCCAGTGGGAGCCTGGAAAGTGTATCTGCCACTACCAGTTGTTTCTCCGGCACATGCACTGCCTGAACTGTGAACCTGAGCATCCTCATCAGAAGTCTCTGGCATCTTGGTGTTTTGTCAATATAATAGGAGTTGATTGGAGGGACTAGCAGTTTATGGTCAGTCTCCAGACTAAATTTCTCTAAACCAACTAAGTAACTCTGAAAGCGCTCACAGACCCAAACTGCTGCCAGGCACTCTTTTTCAATTTGGGCGTATTTTGACTTAGCAGCCGTAAGTATACGGGAACAGTAGGCGATGGGCTGTAGTTTGTTCTCATTCAGCTGCAGGAGGGGAGCCCCTAACCCATAACTGCTCGCATCAGCACTAACCACAGTCTTTTTATAAGGGTCGTAGAACCCTAATACTGGGGCAGACCCCAGCAAGTACTTGACCTGTACAAAAGCTTCTTCCTGTGAAGGACCCCAGACCCAGGCAACATCCTTCTTCAACAACTCTGTGATAGGGTGTAGTACTGTGGATAAATCTGGAAGGAACCTGCCCACATAATTCACAAGGCCCAATATTTGTCTCAGCTCATGTACATCAGAAGGACTTTACATCTGTTCAATATCAAGGATTTTATCAGGGTCCAGCTTGATGCCATCCCATTGATGATACGCCCAAAGAAACATAACTCATATTTTCTAAAATGGCATTTCTCTTTATTTAATTTCAGCCCGGACTCTCTAATGGTCTGCAGCACACAGTTCAATTGCTGATCACGTTCTTCCAATGTAGACTCATACACTAAAATGTCATCCATGACAACTGCCATGCCCTCATGATCCCTTAGGAGGGAACTCATCTCTCTTTGAAAGAATTCAGGAGCAGAGGATAACCCGAAGGGGAGTCTGCAGAAGCAAAAAAAATCGATGCGGTCACCAGGACTATGAACTTTCATTGTAACTTTCATCAGCTGAGGCTGTCAAGGCAGTTTTATAAATGTTGCAAGGGACATAACAGTGATGTCTGCTCCTGTGCCAATCTTGAAGGCAACCTTGACTCCCATTACCGTAAAGGTAACCCGCCAATCTTTGTCTGAACCAGACCATTCAACTACAGACTCTACAAAGGACACTTCTTAACCCTCCTGGTCACTATCTACTTGCATCTCCTTAATGTATTCATTTTTACACACCACTTCAAAATGACCCATTCGGTTAAACTTTCTAAATTTTTATGTTTTTTTTCCTATTTAATACTAAATACTTACCTATAAAATAAACCCTAAGCTAGCTACAATATAACTAATAGTTACATTGTATCTAGCTTAGGGTTTATTTTTATTTTACAGGCAAGTTTTTATTTATTTTAACTAGGTAGAATAGTTATTAAATAGTTATTAACTATTTCATAACTACCTGGCTAAAATAAATACAAAAATACCTGTAAAATAAAACCTAACCTAAGTTACAATAACACCTAACACTACACTATAATTAAATAAAGTAACTAAATTAACAACAATTAAATCAATTAAATTAAATTAGCTAAAGTACAAAAAAACCCCCACTAAATTACAGAAAATGATAAATAAATTTCAAGATATTTAAACTAATTACACCTAATCTAATAGCCCTATCAAAATAAAAAAAAAGCCCCCCAAAATAAAAAAACCCTAGCCTAAACTAAACTACCAATAGCCCTTAAAAGGGCCTTTTGCGAGGCATTGCCCCAAAGTAATCAGCTCTTTTACCTATAAAAAAAATACAAACAACCCCCCCCAACTGTAAAACTCACCACCCACACAACCAACCACCCAAATAAAATACTATCTAAAAAAACCTAAGCTCCCCATTGCCCTGAAAAGGGCATTTGGATGGGTATTGCCCTTAAAAGGGCAGTTAGCTCTTTTGCAAGCCCAAACCCCTAATCTAAAAAAATAAACCCACCCAATACATGCTTAAAAAAACCTAACACTAACCCCCTGAAGATCGTCTTACCGGGAGAAGTCTTTATCCAAGCCAGGCCGAAGTCCTCAACGAAGCAAGGGAGAAGTCTTCATCCAAGCCGGGTGAAGTGGTCCTTCAGATGGCATCTTCTATCTTTATCCATTACTAAAGACGAATAAAGGTACCTTTAAGTGATGTCATCCAAGATGGCGTCCCTTAGATTCCGATTGGCTGATAGAATTCTATCAGTCAATCAGAATTAAGGTAGAAAAAATCCTATTGCCTATATTTAAGTTAGGCGGTGTTAGGGTTAGGTTTAGACTTAGGTTTAGGGATTAATACATTTAGTATAATGGTGATGACCTTGGGGACAGCAGATTATGGGTTAATAAGTGTAGGTAGGTGGCGGCGACATTGGGGCGGCAGATTAGGGGTTAATAAATATAATGTAGGTGGCGGAGATGTTGGGGACAGTAGATTAGTGGTTCATAAGTATAATGTAGGTGGAGGCGGTGTCCGGAGCGGCAGATTAGGGGTTAATAAGTGTAAGATTAGGGGTGTTTAGATTAGGGGTTCATGTTAGGGTGTAAACATAAATTTTATTTCCCAATAGGAATCAATAGGGCTGCGTTAAGGAGCTTTACGCTGCTTTTTTGCAGGTGTTAGACTTTTTCTCAGCCGGCTCTCCCCGTTGATCCCTATGGGGAAATTGTGCATGTACGACCAGCTCACCGTTGACTTAAGCAGCGCTGGTATTGGAGTGCGGTAAGGAGCAATATTTTGCTCAACGCTCACTTCTTGTCATTTAACGATGGGTTTGTAAAAACTCGTAATACCAACGCTGCATGTAAGTGAGCGGTGAGAGAAAACTGCTCGTTAGCAGCGCAAAACTCGTAATCTAGCCATAAATTATCCAAAATAAAAGCGACGTTTATGGTCCCCTTCATCCGAGCGACACGAAGCTCGTCTTCATGGTGTCTCTAACCGCACACTGAAGATTGAATGCAAGGTACCCCTTTTATATAGGGGCATCCTTGCATTCCTATGGGCTGATTTGATTCTTCAAATTCAAATCAGCCAATAGGATGAAAGCAGCTGTGATAAAAAAAGCCAAATCTGGCACATTCCACGCAAAAAAACAAAAATGGACTGGACAAAATTATTTCCTATACCTCAATTTAATATTTGGTATCACACCCCTTGGAAAAAAATAACTGAAATCAATCGCTTCCTGTAACCATCAATTAGTTTCTTACACCTCTACTGGAATTTTGGACCACTCTACATTTAGCCACCAATCAGCCATCAGTACCCAGGTGTTAAACCTAAAATGGGCAGGCTTCTAAGGTTTCATTCCTGCTTTTCAAATAAAGATGCCAAGAGAATGAAGAAAAATTCATAATAGGAGTAAATTAGAAAGTTGCTTAAAATTGCATGCTTATCATGGTCAGATAAGCAATTTTGTGACTTTTTTCAGAACTGTATTTAAAAACCTATAACGTGGACCACAATTAAAAGTTAACTTTTCTAATTAATGTAATTTCCATTTAAGCAGGAATGTGTCAAACGTGTCTAGCCAATCATTAAAAGCAATTTCAAACCCCTAAATTTAATTCTGTACTCTCATTAGAATAATTTAAAAGAATCTGCAATGTCAATATTAATTAAATGATTAATAATACACTGGTTTCTCTGCAAGTTGAAATAACTGTTGCTTTTATGCTCTAGCAGCTATATAAATATCATATGCTTCCACCCCTAAAGCTCAGCAGCAATGCTTACTTCTTTTCTCCTTTGGGGTATTTATGAGTGATGGATTTAGCCACACCCTCAAACATTACACAGAAACCCCTCAATTTGCAGTTACTGGAACCCCCACTACTGCTTTTAGCCAACCTATTACTGTTTAATCAAACCACTTGATCAGAAGAACTGAGTCATAAAAGCAACACTTCAAATGACTGACTCCCAACTTCATATTTGTAGCAGTTGACACTTCATTTATGAGTTGCTTCCGTGCTGTAGATTTATTTTTTCTAGAACTAACTCTCTAGCTTGGGGAAGTAAGAATAAGCATTGTTTTAAGGTGCAGCATTGTCCACATGTATAAATTTCTGCTTCTCTATAACCTTGGCGGTTGGCTCATGGAGTTGATGATTTTCCTTTTCAACTCCCTATTTATTTTATTTTTAAGTTTAATAGAGTTTTAAAACTCAGAATGTCAGGGGAGATATCAAAATGAGATTGCAACACCCTAAGGGTTAAGTCTGTGTGGGAATGAGAGCTGTGAAGAAACATAGTGTAAATTGCTGCAAAGTTACAGGGGAGTGAAAAGTTTCAACGCACCTTTATAAAAGTGACTGTCAAGGCATACTGGACCTCTTCTCCTTCTGGCCTGAAGATTGAGCTTCCACCCCCCTCCCTCCAAAGATAATGGATGACTGACAGTGGGAGTTACAGGGAGGCTAAAAGATTGCTAATAGATTCCTGCCCCAGGGATTTAGTTACTCAAGCTGATCCTGGTAAGACTATGGGTGTTAATTTTAGGTTGCACACTTTTACTAGCCGTTTCTGATAGCCTGGTGGTTTTGGACCCCTTTAAGGGTTGGAGTACCTTGTACTCTCTAGCGGTGGGAGAATGTGACCAATACATAAGAAAAGAGAAGGGAAAGAGTGATGGCTAGGCTGACATGAGAAGTGGAATACTTTAAGGTGGTACCTGGGGTGTCGCTCCCTAGGGTAGTTAGGCCGGACAAACTCCAGAATTCCTTAGCTTCTCTGTAGTTCTCAGGAATTAGAACTCACTTAACTCCATCCTCATTGGATACTTATTTCTTTAGTATTAAGTTTCCGTTGAATGCAGTTTAAAAAATTGTACCAGTTCTTTCCCTGTGAAGAACCATGCTAAGCCCTTAATCAGTTATGCAGATCATCTAATTCTACCATGCTAGAAAATGTGCCATGTCTGTGACAAATGTTTTAGTGTACTGTTATGCAATAAAAAGCCGTGTATCTTGTGGAGTTGCGTTTCAGGGTTTTGATCTCTTGATTTCTTTTGATGCTGAGAAGATGTGATATTAACTCACCTCACAAGTTAAATTAATAATCACTACCACCTGCAATAGTTGTTCTTAAGGAATAATGCTTTTATAATATTCTATAATATATTCTATAATAACTCCTATCTTTTTTCTCTTTTAGAACTGGTGCATTTCTATCTTAGTTTAAATATTTACCCATATCACCTCATTTGAGAAATTTCTTTTAAAAACCTCTAACTAAAAATATGTCCTACATAATTTTCCCCTGACATCATCTTTGTCGTGAGATGCAGGACACTGCATAGAAGGTACAACAATATTATATTGCAGAGCATAGAAGTATACAGCTTGCACAAGACATCTAACTTAGTAACTGCGACATAGATAGTAACGGCTAGAAGCCACGGACCCATCCAGGCAGTGAAGTCACCTCCCACTCTCATCATATCTTCCCCTTTTTCAAAAGACAAAGCATACATTTTTTTTTAAGAATACATCAAATAACAAGGTATACAAGAAGCATACAAAAATAGTTTTATTTAGTGTATAACAAATAACAAGTTAAAAAGAATATATATGAACAACAAGAAATACATTCCTGACTTGAACATCGAGGTAGACTATCCTAGTCCGCAGTGACCATGGGATTATTCTGCCTATTCTTCCGGTCACTGCTCTAACTAGTGCTAATCACGATATCGGGCTGGAAGTTTCACCACTCTTCCACTTGACATCATTTTACATGAACTGTCCTCTGATACAGAAAAAGGTAATTGAAAGTCTTCTGGAAGCAAAGAAGTATCCCTACTGTGATCTTGCTGAGGGGAAGGTACCCCTCTTAAAACAGGGGATCCCACCGGCGGTGGCTCTGAGGTATCCAGTCCCAAACTGTCAGGTACTGGCTGAAGATGTCTTCTATTTCTACGTGTGACTGCCCCTCCATCAGCAAGGACTACATAACACCTTGGTTCTGGAGAGTGTCCAATTACTGTAGCAGGCGTCTTCCATTTCTTCTCATCATCTAGTTTAACTCTGACAATTTACCCCACATTCAGCTCCTGCAAGGGCCTCACAGAGTGTTTTCTGTCTTAGAAGAATCGATAACCCTCTTCATCCTTCCTAAGGACCTCGTCCTGAGGAACAGAACTGGTTGACAGGAAGACCCCTACAGATGGTAAAGTGGTGCGAATCTGACATCCTAGCATCAGCTGAGCCAGGCTAAAACCTGTGGCTTGGATGGGGGTCGCCCTATAGGCCAAGAGAGCTAGGTACGGCTCAGATTGCTTCAAAATGAACTTTGTTGTTTGAACTGCAATTTCAGCCATTCCATTGGCCTGCAGGTAATTTGGACTTGACGTAGAATGGACAAAATCATCTTCACTGCTGAAAGAACGAGTGATAGCGGCTTGACTGGCGATCTCATTTAAGTGTGCAATCTCCAAATACCTGGAATAGTAGTCAATCACGACTAGGTACTTTTTCCTGTGCAGTTTGCAGAAATCATCAGCTATTTTCTGCCATGGGCCTGCAGGCAGCGGAGTAGAAATCAAGGGCTCCCTTCTCTGAGTAGGCCGGCGTTCCCGGCAAAAGGCACATTTTGACACGTGACTTGCAATGTCAGAACTGATCCCAGGACACCATATTGCCGTAGCTGCCCTTTCTCTGCACTTTGTAAAGCCCAAGTAGCCATCATGAATCCTGCTTAACATCTGTTGCTGCATGCTAACAGGAGTAGCAATGCAGTCCTGGAACAGCACCAACTCATCCAGCTGCGTGAGCTGTGACCTCTCTGACTGGTAAGAACTTGAAGATATCCAGGCTGCCCGGCTCTCAGGTCAACCTTCTTTTATGTACTTAATAACTTCTTGAAGGTCTGTATCTTATCTCCTTTCTTATTTGCTCTAGCTTCCCTGATGAAATGGATTTGAATGCCAGAACTGAGTCCACATACACTTTCACATCTGATTCCATTGAAGATTCTTCAGCAGCAGCCAGTGGGAGCCTGGAAAGTGTATCTGCCACTACCAGTTGTTTCTCCGGCACATGCACTGCCTGAACTGTGAACCTGAGCATCCTCATCAGAAGTCTCTGGCATCTTGGTGTTTTGTCAATATAATAGGAGTTGATTGGAGGGACTAGCAATTTATGGTCAGTCTCCAGACTAAATTTCTCTAAACCAACTAAGTAACTCTGAAAGCGCTCACAGACCCAAACTGCTGCCAGGCACTCTTTTTCAATTTGGGCATATTTTGACTTAGCAGCCGTCAGTATACGGGAACAGTAGGCGATGGGCTGTAGTTTGTTCTCATTCAGCTGCAGGAGGGCAGCCCCTAGCCCATAACTGCTCGCATCAGCACTAACCACAGTCTTTTTATAAGGGTCGTAGAACCCTAATACTGGGGCAGACCCCAGCAAGTACTTGACCTGTACAAAAGCTTCTTCCTGTGAAGGACCCCAGACCCAGGCAACATCCTTCTTCAACAACTCTGTGATAGGGTGTAGTACTGTGGATAAATCTGGAAGGAACCTGCCCACATAATTCACAAGGCCCAATATTTGTCTCAGCTCATGTACATCTGAAGGACTTTACATCTGTTCAATATCAAGGATTTTATCAGGGTCCAGCTTGATGCCATCCCATTGATGATACGCCCAAAGAAACATAACTCATATTTTCTAAAATGGCATTTCTCTTTATTTAACTTCAGCCCAGACTCTCTAATGGTCTGCAGCACACAGTTCAATTGCTGATCACGTTCTTCCAATGTAGACTCATACACTAAAATGTCATCCATGACAACTGCCATGCCCTCGTGATCCCTTAGGAGGGAACTCATCTCTCTTTGAAAGAATTCAGGAGCAGAGGATAACCCGAAGGGGAGTCTGCAGAAGCAAAAAAAATCAATGCGGTCACCAGGACTATGAACTTTCATTGTAACTTTCATCAGCTGAGGCTGTCAAGGCAGTTTGATAAATGTTGCAAGGTACATAACAGTGATGTCTGCTCCTGTGCCAATCTTGAAGGCAACCTTGACTCCCATTACCGTAAAGGTAACCCGCCAATCTTTGTCTGAACCAGACCATTCAACTACAGACTCTACAAAGGACACTTCTTAACCCTCCTGGTCACTATCTACTTGCATCTCCTTAATGTATTCATTTTTACACACCACTTCAAAATGACCCATTCGGTTACACTTTCTAAATTTTTATGTTTAGCAGGGCAAACAACATTCTAATCATGGGTGCGGTTACACCGCGTGCAGCGAGCCTGCTGCGCCCATCTGCTTCTGGGCCTATCTGTTGCCCTTGGTCTACCAATCACACTTTGCCTTTAACCTGCAGCTCTCCTGAACTGCTGCACTTTGTCCGCAATACTCTCAGGCCTCAGATTAGCCCCATCTAATGTTAATTCAGCCTCCAACTGCAACCTCAGTGAGACCTCAGCATCTGCAATTCTTATGGCTATTCTGTCTCTGATTTGCTCTTCTTTAGCAACACCAAACTCACAGAATTCAGCTAGTTCATACAGACTGTGCACAAATGACTCCACAGATTCTCCCACACACTGAGCACTTTTGTGAAAACAAGCCCTCTCATGAATCACATTTCTTTTGGGCGCAAAGTGAGCACTGAGTTTGTTAATAACTATTTCAAAGTCAAATTCTTCCCCGTCTTGGAAAGTAAAGGCATTGAACAGTGACTCCAAATCTTTCCCCATAGAGTATAAAAGAGAATGAACTTGTACTTCACCACTCTCCTTGTCCAGCTTGAAAGCAATCCTAAAGCATTGAAACCGCTGACGCCATGTGGGCCAAGCTGCAGGCTTAGAGAAATCAAAAGGCTCAGGTGGGGTAAACTTCAACATCATCATTAATCAGGAAATAGAAGCACAGGCAAGTACTTCTGACATCATGTCATGAGATGCAGGACACAGCATAAAAGGTACAACTCTATTTTATTGCAGAGCATAGAAGTAAACAGCTTGTACAACACATCTAACTTAGTAACTGTAACATAAACTATAACGGCTATAAGCCACGCCCCCATCCGGTGACGTCACCTCCCACTCTCATCACAATCTTGTCTCAAAAATCCTGGAGTAGTTAGTATTCAACTTGCACATGTTGTATTCTCCAGTTTAATTAATGATCCTTTCTAATGTGGGTTTTTATTTAGAACACTAAAATGCACTGTAGTAAACGGCTTATAAAACAAATTATTGAGGACATGTGTACAAAAGTGAACAGCTTCAAAAGATATTTGGAGTGATATCGGAGGCATTTCTCCATTAAAATATGGATAATGTAAGTTACATTTTCCATTTCTCTTTAGCCCCTAGTTAGCTGCCTTTCATAAGAAAAGTGATAAAGACAAAAAAAAAAAAAATAACAACACCAAACACTTGCTTCTTCTAACCGTGACTGAAACAGACTAGAATTAATTTCTATTTTACCTCATCTTTCTCAATTTAATAAACCTTACCATCCCCTTCTCCATCTTTCTGCTTTAACTCCCTGTTCCACAGAAAGTATATTCCTATTAATCAATATGACACCTCCTATACCAAATTAACCCCTATCATACTATACCCCCAACCACAATGAACTCCCAAACTATTGGATCCCTAACTAAGATTAAATCAGGAATTTCTACTCACTAATAATCTTGTCCCCCTAACCACAATCAACCCTATTATACCTGTCCATTAATTACCCCCACCACTTTACTGCCAATACACCCCAACCCCTTAGCACTTAAGGGATACCTAAACATGGTACTCCTGAGCAGGCGGACAGGAATAACCACAATTCAACCCGATCGAGTACGATCGAGTTGATTGACACCTCCCTGCTGGCGGCCCATTGGCCGTGAGTCTGCAGGGGGCGGTGTTGCACCAGCAGCTCTTGTGGGGCTGCTGGTGCAATTCTGAATATGGAGAGCGTATTGCTCTCCACATTCAGCGATGTCTTGCGGACCTGATCCGCACTGTCGGATCAGGTCCGACAGACATTTGATAATTTGGCCTATGCTATTGCATTGTCTTGTTATCTTACATTTGTTGATTATGCAAATCGACTGTGTTTACTGGTCCTTTAATTGTTTGCATGTTTCCCATCCTGGGGCTAGATTATGAGCATAGCACAAATTAGCGCTCCAACTTGTGCATTAACTTTGCTAGAAGTAAGCTTTTTGCGTGCATCGGGTAGCACGAGTATTACAAGTGGAAACTAAAAGGTTTGCACTAACCTACATGCTCAAAAAGTGTAACTAAGAATACTGTGACTGTGTTAACGTATTCCCCCATAGACTTCAATGGAGTGTGAAAAATGGAAAAAAGCTATCACCCATACTCAAGCGCAAACCCGATCACATTTAAGCAAGTGCGCAAACCCGACATAAAAAAATATGAATATTTCACATTCCAATATTCATCACATAGCAGAATATATTCTATTTATTCTTAAATAAATATTTCTTTATAATGGATGTTTTTTTTGGTAAAATATAAATCTATATAATATATAGATATAGATATATACAGATATATACAGTATATAGGAATGTCTATATAAAAATACTTAGAACACATCTCCCTATGTGAAGAACATTGGAATGGGAAATATGTACAGTAAATACACAGTTAAAGGGACAGTCTAGTCAAAATTAAACCTTCATGATTTAGATAGGGTATGCAATTTTAAACAACTTTCCAAATTAATTTTATCATTAAATTTGCTTTGTTCCCTTACTGGTATTTTTGAAAGCTAAACCTAGGTAGGCTCAAACTGATTCCTAAACTGTTGAAAATTGTGATTATTCTTGCTTTGTGAAGGTATAATTCTGAATATCCTAGCTTTGTGATGGTATAATCTAGATTATATTAAAGAGACAGAGACGATTTTTTCCCCTCCCTATTCCCATGCCCTGTTTTATGTTTTAATATTTATTTTTAATTGTATATATTTTTCAGCTCCAGGTCCCTCTCCTTCTGGATTCTGAAATTCAGATTTCTTCAAAGAACTTTCTTCGAGTTCAAGATTTGATGGATGTTTTACCTTCCAGTTCTTCAGGATTTCTTCCTTCGTTTTAAGTTGTGTCTGATGGACTATGTTTCCATTTTTTTTCTTTGTTTTTTCTGGTTTTTGATTATTTTCTTTATTTCAGTTTATGGACTTATTTCAGAAGATTTCATTTTTTTCTTCTCCAGCACCAAAGTTCAAAGAGGCAATTGGGATACTATGTGGTCAGTTTATAACAAGATGAACTTTTCCCATTGGTCTGCTTTGGATCATACCATACAGGGTTGTTTCTCATTGGTCACTATTTTCATTTCTGTTCTCTCTATGTTAAATGTTTAAACTGTGTATTGTTACTTTGAATGGCTGTTGAGCACTAAAGGAAAAGGCTTATGCAAAATAATCATCTCTGTCTCTTTAATAAAATCTAGATTTTATTACAAGGACAGACACTTATATTTTGCAAGTTTAAAGCTAAACAAATACAATAATTAATCTAATAAACATTGAGGTAAATAATTAATAGGTTTAGGTTTAAAATAAAATTGTCTAAAGAGTCAAAAGACCAGTCAGCGGCATTTAAATTAAAATTAAATTAAAATGCCGATTTACAAAAAGCTTTAGAATGAGAAAAGAAGGATTTATTGATACCTGCTTCATTCATAACCCATTTGATCCATCTGCTAATAGAAGTAGAAGAAACAGGAAGATGAGGAGGAGAAAAAGAAATTAAAAGTTGATTAGAAATGGAGTTTTGAAAAGAAAAAGTATGTCTCATATTCTTTGAGACAAAGTACTACACATAAAAGTGGATGATCAGAAAAATAAGGATAGCATATAGAAAAAGACATAGATTTAGTTCTTCTAGAAATATTAAAAATTACACCTTGAGGTGAGAACATTTTAGAAGAAAAATATATAGCCTTGACATCAGAAACCCTTCTGCAAGATCATAGACAAAGGAAGGAAACAAGTTAACTAGTAAGTTGTTTAAGGGAAAGTAATTTATTAGAAGGCCAAGACTGAAAGAGAGAAAATAATAAATTAACATCCCAGAAAGAAGAATATTTAGCTGAAGGAGGTCTCTTAATTTTAATAGATTTCATGGGCGCGATCAAATATACGGCGCAGGTTTCGGGGGAAGCGTGGGAACCCGCGCCGCCCGTAATTTCACCTCTTACATCGGAGTATTACATTAAACCCTGACGGCAGTTCATAAAGTGTCGTAAGTCTGATAAACTAGCGATGTCCAGAAATGAGCGTAAATACAAATTTCTGGAGTCGCCAGTGACTTACGGCACATTAGAAACTGCTGGCGCCTAAGAAAAGTAAAGAAAATAACAAATATCCCGTAAAAGTCTAACACGCCTCTCAAAAATAAGCCCGACACGTAAAACCCCTATATCCGCAATCCCCCCTCTCATTACTAATATTAAATGTATTAACCCCTAGACCGACAACCCCCCACAACGCAATATGCCTATTTAAACTATTAACCCCTAAATCCGCCAACCCCAACATTGCAAACTACCTATTAAAACTATTAACCCCTAATCCGCCATTAACCCACAACGCAATAAACCTAATCAAGTATTAACTGCTAAACCGCCATAGCCCACAACACAATAAACCTAATCAAGTATTAACCCCTAAACCACCATAGCCCACAACGCAATAAAGCTAACCCCTAACCTAACCCCTCCTAACCTAACCCCCCCTAAATAAACTAAAATTACCTAATTTAAAAAATACTAAAGTTACTATTAAAAAAAAAATTACACTACTTTTAAAATACAAATAAACTAAGTATAAATTAAAGGGGCAGTCTAATCAAAATTCAGGAGTAGACTGTACCCTTTAAGCAAGAATTACAGAAAATAAAAAAATCTAAGATTACAGAAAATAATAAATAAAATTACAAAATTTTAAATAAATTACACCTAATCCCTATGAAAATAAAAAAGCCCCCCCAAAATAAAAACACCCCTAATCTAATAAACTACCAGTAGACCTTAAAATGACTTTTTGCAGGGCATTGCCCCAAGATAATCGGCTCTTTTGCCAAAAAAATGCACACAGCCCCCCCTACCAGTAAAACCCCCCACCCACCTAACCCCCCCAAAAAAAAACTAACACTCAAAAACGCTAAACTACCCATTGCCCTGAAAAGGGCATTTGTTGAGCATTGTCCTTAAAGGGTAATAATTGCGAGCGATGGGTGAAATATACGCGCGTAACTTGTCTGCTACGCCGTATATGTAATACCAAAATCGCGTAAAATCTGGCGGCGCAGGATTTTGTGGGCAACGCTGCATATGTAATGGAGGCCCATAAGTCTAGAAATATGTTGACCTATAGGAGAATTATTAATTAATTCATGTCCGGCTGAAATAGCCGATCTATAAACAGACCTATAGGCTAAACTTGCATCCAAAAGAGAAGAGAGATAATGTAAAATCTCATTTAAAGGAGCTGAAAAGGGATCCAGATGTGTTTGACTGCACCAGCAAGACCATTTAGACCACGAGGATAAGTAACATTCCTTAGTTCCTGGCGCCCAGGAGTCTTTTAACAATGATTTAGCTGATGAAGAAAGACCTTTGGAAGCCTAGAATCCCCTGAAATTGTCCATGTAATAAGTCGAAGAGAATCTTGAAGAACTAGGTCATGAAAATCTCAGTTTGGATCTGACAGAAGATAAGGGACCAGGGGTAACAGAACTGGAACCTGAAATGACATTTCTAATAGGGACAGGTACCAAGATTGAGTTGGCCAAAATGGGCATATCAGGAAAAGCAAAATTTTGCTCCTCCTGACAACATTTAAGACTCGAGGAATCATTGAGAAAGGTGGGAAGGCATAGGCTCCTTGAAGTGGCCAAGAGAAATGCATCTATTGCTAAAGCTTCTGGATCCAGACGCCAACTGAAAAAGGGAAGAATCTGATTATTGAGCTGAGACGCAAATAAATCTATCGAGAAAGGACCTCTGATAAGAAGTAATCTTTGAAAAAGATCTGGATGTAATTTCCAATCACTTGAGTCTAGAATATAACGAGAACCCCAATCCGCTGCAGTGTTGGAAAGGCCCACAATATATTCTGCTCAAATAGAAATGTTATTCTGAACAGGCATTAATGAATAAAATTCTTTGGCCTAGATTTGGAGTTCGGCGGTAGCCGTCAAAACCAGCGTTAGAGGCTCCTAACGCTGGTTTTGGCCGCCCGCTGGTATTTGGAGTCAGTGATTAAAGGGTCTAACGCTCACTTTTCAGCCGTGACTTTTCCATACCGCAGATCCCCCTACGCCATTTGCGTATCCTATCTTTTCAATGGGATCTTTCTAACGCCGGTATTTAGAGTCGTTTCTGAAGTGAGCGTTAGAGCTCTAACGACAAAACTCCAGCCGCCTGAAAATAGCAGGAGTTAAGAGCTTTCTGGCTAAAGCCGGTTCATAAAGCTCTTAACTACTGTACCCTAAAGTACACTAACACCCATAAACTACCTATGTACCCCTAAACCGAGGTCCCCCCACATCGCCGCCACTCGATTAAAATTTTTAACCCCTAATCTGCCGACCGCCACCTACGTTATACTTATGTACCCCTAATCTTCTGCCCCTAACCCCGCCGACCCCTATATTACATTTATTAACCCCTAACCTGCCCCCCACAACGTCGCCGCCAGCTACTTAAAATAATTAACCCCTAATCTTCCGACCGCAAAGCGCCGCCACCTACGTTATCCCTATGTACCCCTAATCTGCTGCCCCTAACACCGCCGACCCCTATATTATATTTATTAACCCCTAATCTGCCCCCCTCAACGTCGCCGACACCTGCCTACACTTATTAACCCCTAATCTGCTGAGCGGACCTGAGCGCTACTATAATAAAGTTATTAACCCCTAACCCGCCTCACTAACCCTATAATAGTATTAACCCCCTAATCTGCCCTCCCTAACATCGCCGACACCTAACTTCAATTATTAACCCCTAATCTGACGACCGGAGCTCACCGCTATTCTAATAAATGTATTAACCCCTAAAGCTAAGTCTAACCCTAACACTAACACCCCCCTAAACTTAAATATAATTTACATCTAACGAAATAAATTAACTCTTATTAAATAAATGATTCCTATTTAAAGCTAAATACTTACCTGTAAAATAAATCCTAATATAGCTACAATATAAATTATAATTATATTATAGCTATTTTAGGATTAATATTTATTTTACAGGCAACTTTGTAATTATTTTAACCAGGTACAATAGCTATTAAATAGTTAAGAACTATTTAATAGTTACCTAGTTAAAATAATAACAAATTTACCTGTAAAATAAATCCTAACCTAAGATATAATTAAACCTAACACTACCCTATCAATAAAATAATTAAATAAACTACCTACAATTACCTACAATTAACCTAACACTACACTATCAATAAATTAATTAAACACAATTCCTACAAATAAATACAATTAAATAAACTAGCTAAAGTACAAAAAATAAAAAAATATTTACAAACATAAGAAAAATATTACAACAATTTTAAACTAATTACACCTACTCTAAGCCCCCTAATAAAACAACAAAGCCCCCCAAAATAAAAAATTCCCTACCCTATTCTAAATTAAAAAAGTTACAAGCTCTTTTACCTTACCAGCCCTGAACAGGGCCCTTTGCGGGGCATGCCCCAAGAATTTCAGCTCTTTTGCCTGTAAAAGAATAAATACAATACCCCCCCCCCAACATTACAACCCACCACCCACATACCCCTAATCTAACCCAAACCCCCCTTAAATAAACCTAACACTAAGCCCCTGAAGATCTTCCTACCTTGTCTTCACCATCCAGGTTCACCGATCCGTCCTGAAGAGCTCCTCCGATGTCCTGATCCAAGCCCAAGCGGGGGGCTGAAGAGGTCCATGATCCGGTCAAAGTCTTCATCCAAGCGGGGCAGAAGAGGATCTTCCATCCGATTGAAGTCATCATCCAGGCGGCATCTTCTATGGTCTTCCATCCGGAGCGAAGCGGCAGGATCCTGAAGACCTCCAGCGCGGAACATCCATCCGGACCGACGACTGAACGACGAATGACTGTTCCTTTAAGGGACGTCATCCAAGATGGCGTCCCTCGAATTCCGACAAGAGGGGGTGAAGAGTGAAGATTAGATCAGACTCAGCTTGCTTCCCCAAGTCTGATATGCTCCCAATATCAGATGTGTGAAAGTGTGCAAGGTGGGGGTGGGGAGCGCTCAAAAAAGAGCTGTGAGTTGGACTGTGATTCTAAACTATTCCTTAAAATCCTTCAAATCTTCTCACAAAAATTCTAATTTAAAGTGTTAATAAATTAATCGCTATGCTGTGTGGTAGTAGACGTTTCTACAAAAATTATACTTTGTGTTAAAATTTATTGTTAAAACTTATTTCCCCTAATCGGCAATTTTGTAACAATATATATTGTTTGAAACTTAGTTTAAAGTGCAGTGCGATATTTATCCTATTTCTTAATACTTCTATCCGTAATGTGTAAACACAATATTGTGAATATAATATACTTTTAAGTGAATGAAAAAATTACAGTGGTTTAGAAAAAAACATTTACTTAAAACATGTTAAAATACAAATACAAATACTGTTGCTGAAAGCAATTCATATAATGTTCCGTATCTTTATAAATCAAGCATATATAAGAGCATATATAAGAGCATATCCGTATCCTATGAAAAATTGTAATTGTTTAAAAATAATACTTTCCGGTGAGTTCAGATATTGTAATTCTTTAGTAATGTATCTGATAAGGTATTCTTAAGTTGTGGCCACAACTAATCCATAGATTAAAAAGTCCCAAAGGTAAAAACAAATTGGCTCAACTCCCCCTAACCGGACCTCCGATATCCCTTACCTCCGTGATATTAATCGTGGTGCCGTGGGTTCTGGGAAGAGTGCTTCTGTGTACAAGCCGAGTTTGTTGTGTCTCCCGTCGGCGTGCCGCCGTTTGGGTCGCTTCCGCAACTACTTCCTACCCAGGTAGTGTTTGATGTCCGTCTGACGTGGTGTACGGAGGACCTATCGGGTAGCCGGATCGTGGGGGGAGTGTTTCTTGTGATCCTTCTGCTGGAGCTAATAGTATCCACACTCGATGTCGTTTTCTACGCGTTTCAGCGCTGTACCTTGCGCCTTTATCAAGACTGGATTCTATCAGCCAATCGGAATTAAGGTATGAATTTTCTGATTGGCTGATGGAATCAGCCAATCAGAATCAAGTTCAATCCGATTGGCTGATCCAATCAGCCAATCAGATTGAGCTCGCATTCTATTGGCTGTTCCGATCAGCCAATAGAATGCGAGCTCAATCTGATTGGCTGATTGGATCAGCCAATCGGATTGAACTGGATTCTGATTGGCTGATTCCATCAGCCAATCAGAAAATTCATACCTTAATTCCGATTGGCTGATAGAATCCTATCAGCCAATCGGAATTCGAGGGACGCCATCTTGGATGACGTCCCTTAAAGGAACAGTCATTCGTCGTTCAGTCGTCGGTCCGGATGGATGTTCCGCGCTGGAGGTCTTCAGGATCCTGCCGCTTCGCTCCGGATGGAAGACCATAGAAGATGCCGCCTGGATGATGACTTCAATCGGATGGAAGATCCTCTTCTGCCCCGCTTGGATGAAGACTTTGACCGGATCATGGACCTCTTCAGCCCCCCCGCTTGGGCTTGGATCAGGACATCGGAGGAGCTCTTCAGGACGGATCGGTGAACCTGGATGGTGAAGACAAGGTAGGAAGATCTTCAGGGGCTTAGTGTTAGGTTTATTTAAGGGGGGTTTGGGTTAGATTAGGGGTATGTGGGTGGTGGGTTGTAATGTTGTGGGGGGGGTATTGTATTTATTCTTTTATAGGCAAAAGAGCTGAAATTCTTGGGGCATGCCCCGCAAAGGGCCCTGTTCAGGGCTGGTAAGGTAAAAGAGCTTGTAACTTTTTTAATTTAGAATAGGGTAGGGAATTTTTTATTTTTGGGGGTGTTTGTTATTTTATTAGGGGGCTTAGAGTAGGTGTAATTAGTTTAAAATTGTTGTAATATTTTTCTTATGTTTGTAAATATTTTTTTATTTTTTGTAACTTAGTTCTTTTTTATTTTTTGTACTTTAGCTAGTTTATTTAATTGTATTTATTTGTAGGAATTGTGTTTAATTCATTTATTGATAGTGTAGTGTTAGGTTAATTGTAGGTAATTGTAGGTAGTTTATTTAATTATTTTATTGATAGGGTAGTGTTTAGGTTTAATTATATCTTAGGTTAGGATTATTTTTACAGGTAAATTTGTTTATTATTTTAACTAGGTAACTATTAAATAGTTCTTAACTATTTAATAGCTATTGTACCTGGTTAAAATAATTACAAAGTTGCCTGTAAAATAAATATTAATCCTAAAATAGCTATAATATAATTATAATTTATATTGTAGCTATATTAGGGTTTATTTTACAGGTAAGTATTTAGCTTTAAATAGGAATAAGTTATTTAATAAGAGTTAATTTATTTCGTTAGATGTAAATTATATTTAAGTTAGGGGGGTGTTAGTGTTAGGGTTAGACTTAGCTTTAGGGGTTAATACATTTATTAGAATAGCGGTGAGGTCCGCTCGGCAGATTAGGGGTTAATAATTGAAGGTAGGTGTCGGCGATGTTAGGCAGGGCAGATTAGGGGTTAATACTATTTATGATAGGGTTAGTGAGGCGGGTTAGGGGTTAATAACTTTATTATAGTAGCGGTGCGGTCCGCTCGGCAAATTAGGGGTTAATAAGGGTAGGCAGGTGTCGGTGACGTTGAGGGGGGCAGATTAGGGGTTAATAAATATAATATAGGGGTCGGCGATGTTAGGGCAGCAGATTAGGGGTACATAGGGATAACGTAGGTTGTGGCGGTTTACGGAGCGGCAGATTAGGGGTTAAAAAAAATATGCAGGGGTCAGCGATAGCGGGGGCGGCAGAATAGGGGTTAATAAGTGTAAGGTTAGGTCGTGTTTAGACTCGGGGTACATGTTAGAGTGTTAGGTGCAGACGTAGGAAGTGTTTCCCCATAGGAAACAATGGGGCTGCGTTAGGAGCTGAACGCTGCTTTTTTGCAGGTGTTAGGTTTTTTTTCAGCTCAACAGCCCCATTGTTTCCTATGGGAGAATCGTGCACGAGCACGTTTTTGAGGCTGGCCGCGTCCGTAAGCAACTCTGGTATCGAGAGTTGCATTTGCGGAAGAAAAAATGCTCTACGCTCCTTTTTTGGAGCCTAACGCAGCATTTGTTTGAACTCTCGATACCAGAGTTAAATTTATGGTGCGGCCAGAAAAAGCCTGCGGAGCGTTAACAGCCCTTTTTACCGCCAAACTCCAAATCTAGGCCATAGTGATGTCTGATAATTGTTTGGAATGAGTGCCACCCAAACAATTCAAATAACAGACTGCTGAAATATTGTCCATCCTTAAAAGAATTGAAACAGGAGAATTCTGTCTGATAAAACTCTTGATTGCAAAAGAGCCTGCAATCAATTCCAGGCAATTTTTGTGTAATTTGCATTCCGAAATTGACCATTTGTCTCCGGTTATTTGAGAACCACATCTGGCACCCCAACCCGAATTGCTTGCCTCCGATTCTATTATGACATCGGAGCTTTCCAAAATATAGCTTTGCCATTACAGGCTTCTATATTGGAAAGCCACCAGTTCATTTCGAGTCTGGCTTCTTCTGATAAAGAGATTCTGTGAGAGTAAGAAAAACCCTTAGTTAAATAAAAAAAAATTAAAAAAAAATTAAAAAAAATAATCTCTGTAAAGCTCTGTAATGTAATGGAGCTGGAAAGATTGCTTGAATTGAGAAAGAAAGAAGTCCCACAATTCTGTCCTGATAGGGAAGAATTTTTTCTTTAAAAGATGAGAAATCTCTAATTTTCTTTTCTTTATTTTCGCTAAAGGTAAACTCAGAGTAGAAACAGTCGTGTCTATTAGAAAACCTAGAAAGACTAATTTCTGAGATGGTAAAATAACTGATTTCTTGTAATTGACTAAAAAACTTAGATTCTTTAAGATATCTATGGTCATTTCTAAATGAAGAAGAAGTAGAGAAGGGTCTTGATTCATACGGAGAATATCATCCTAAATAAATGATGAAACAAACTCCCTGAGTCTCAACCAAGCTACAACCGGTATAAAAAATTTGGTAAAGACCCAAGGAGTGAAAGACAGACCAAAAGGGAGTAAAGTAAACTGCCAAATAGAATCTTTCCAAAGAAATCTGAGAAATTTGCGATGAGAAAGATGAATTTGAACTTTCAAATAAGCATCTGTCAAATCCAATCTTACCAACCAATCCTTGTCCATCAGACAATCCCTAAGAAGATGAATACCCTCCATCTTGAAATGATTGTAAGAAAGGAAGACATTCAGATTCCTCAGATTTATCACAGGACAAAGAGAACCCTCCTTTTTCACAAAGAACATGTTGCTGAGAAAAGACTATAATATGTCCGGAGCTGGTTCTATAGCTTGTTTCAATTGGAGGTTCAAAATATCTTGATCTAATAAGTCTGAATCCGTTTTTGTGAAAACAATAGGATTTGGAATTCGAATCTGATAAGGAGGGGACTGAAAATCTAGAAGAATACCTGAAACGATTTCTATTACCCAAGCATCTGAAGTAATTAATTTCCAATTTTTTATGAAAAGGGACAATCTGCCTCCAACTTTGTGTGGGAAAAAATTTATGTTGTGTGAAGAAAGTAGTCTTACCTGGGAAAGGTCTAGGGCGAGATCTTGAACTTGAGAATCTAGGTGTCCAGGAACGTTGTCTTAAAGGGAAAAAATGTGCAAGGGATGGGTTTGAAGGGGAAATTGCTGGAATTGTTGGAATTGAAGTATGTTACTAAAGTATGGACGACCGGGAAAACAACCTCTTCCTCTCCCATTCAAAAACACAACTGGGTTGATTGTAAAAAATCTTTTTAGTAGATGTTTTAACTTTGTTTAATTAATTGAATGTATTGACATATGTACTGAGTTCTTTCAGACCTAAATCTCCAAAAAGAAGACCTTCAGCTTGAGGATCCATCTCTGTGGAAGCAAAATCAGATATTTTTGGATCTATTCTCCTTAAAACCATTCTTCTACGTTGAAAAGAAAGGGCTGTATATTAGCATCCCCCAAATAAATAAGCAGATCTTTGGATCCATTGTCTTACAATGTATGGATCCAAGATGGCTTTATTTACAATAGCTTCCTCCGTAAGTTTGAAAACTTTAGTAATCTGACCCAATGTATCCAAATATCTATCTTGACACGCTATTTAAAATTTGTCAGGGCCTTTTTTGAGATTAACATTTTTATAATTAACAAATTTAACTATATTTGCATCAATCTCCAGAGTAATAGAGGTTTTATGGGGTAAATCAGGACGAGGACATTTGGTTTTAAAGTATATCTAGCCTTATTGGAAAGAGACTTTCTTAGATAATGATAAAGAAATGTAGCAACCCTCTTGGAGGGTCTCCCAATTGGAAGATCTAGGGTGCTGAAGATCTTCTGGGTGCAAATATTCAAGCCCCTCCTTGTCTATCAATTTAACTTTAGATTTTTTTAATTATTTTTTTAACTTTTTTAAGTTTCTTACACCTAGATTACGAGTTTTGCGTTTGGCTTAAAAAGCAGCATTGGCATTGCCCAATGCTGCTTTTTAACGCCCGCTGGTATTACGAGGTCTTGCAGGTACAGGTGTACCGCTCACTTTTTTGGCCAGACTTGGAAATACCGCAAATCCACTTACGTATATTGCGTATCCTCTTTTTTCAATGGGGACTTGCATAGCGCCGGTATTTCAAGTCTGCCAAAAAAGTGAGCGGTAGACCCTCTCCTGTAAAGACTGGCACCACATTTTAAAGACAGTAGTTGAGAGTTTTACACTACAACGGAGTAGCATAAAACTCTAAAATAAAGTGCTAAAAAGTACACTAACACCCATAAAACTACCTATTAACCCCTAAACCGAGGCCCCTCCCACATCGCAAACACTATAATAAAAATTGTAACCCCAAATCTGCCGAACCGGACATCGCCTGCCACAATACTAAATATATTAACCCCTAAACCGCCACACTCCCGCATCGCAAACGATAGTTAAATATTATTAACCCTAATCTGCCATCCCTACATCGCCGACACCTACCTACATTTATTAACCCCTAATCTGCCACTCCCAACATCGCTGCCACAATACTAAAGTTATTAACCCCTAAATCTAAGTCTAACCCTAACCCTAGCCCCCTTAACTTAAATATAATTTAAATAAATCTAAATAAAATTACTATAATTAACTCAATTATTCCTATTTTAAACCTAAATACTTACCTGTAAAATAAATCCTAAGATAGCTACAATATAACTAATAGTTACATTGTACCTAGCTTAGGGTTTATTTTTATTTTACAGGCAAGTTTGTATTTATTTTAACTAGGTAGAATAGTTATTAAATAGTTATTAACTATTTAATAAACTACCTAGCTAAAATAAATTAAAATTTACCTGTAAAATAAAACCTAACCTAAGTTACACTAACACCTAACACTACACTATAATTAAATTAATTCCTAAACTAATACAATTAAATACAATTAAACAAAATTAGCTAAAGTGCAAAAAAAAAACAAACACTAAATTACAGAAAATAATAAACAAAATTACAAGATTTTTAAACTAATTACTACCTAATCTAATTTCCCTAACAAAATAAAAAAGCCCCCCCCCAAAAAAAAATAAAAAAAAGCCCTACCCTACACTAAATTACAAATAGCCCTTAAAGGACCTTTTGCGGGGCATTGCCCCAAAGTAATCAGCTCTTTTACCTGTAAAAAAAATTACAAATCCCCCCCCCAACATTAAAACCCACCACCCCACAACCAACAACCCTACTCTAAAACCCCCCCAATACCCCCTTAAAAAAACCTAACACTAACCCATTGAAGATCACCTTACCGGGAGAAGTCTTCATCCAACCGGGCCAAATTCCCTCAACAAATCCGGCAGAAGTGTCCTCCAGACGGCAGAAGTTCTTCCTCCAGATGGACAGATGTCTTCATCCAGACGGCATCTCTATCTTCATCCATCTGGCGCGGAGCGGGTCCATCTTCAAGGGCATCCAACGCAGAACATCTCTTCTTTCCACAGCGACTGAAGAATGAAGGTTTCTTTAAGTGACATCATCCAAGATGGCATCCCATACGCCTAGATTTAGAGTTTTGTCGGTAACGACCCGCGTAGCTAACGCTGGCTTTTTTCTTGCCGCACCTTTTAAATACCTCTGGTATTCAGAGTTCACAGAATGGCTGCGTTAGGCTCCAAAAAGGGAGCGTACAGGCATATTTACACGCCACTGCAACTCTCGATACCAGAGTTGCTTACGGAGGCGGCCAGCTTCAAAAACGTGCTCGTGCACGATTCCCCATAGAAAACAATGGGGCTGTTGAGCTGAAAAAAAACCTAACACCTGCAAAAAAGCCGCGTTTCAGCTCCTAACGCAGCCCCATTGTTTGTTATGGGGAAACACTTTCTACGTCTGCACCTAACACTCTAACATGTACCCCGAGTCTAAACACCCCTAACCTTACACTTATTAACCCCTATTCTGCCGCCCCCCGCTATCGCTGACCCCTGAATATTATTATTAACCCTAATCTGCCGCTCCGTAAACCGACGCTACTTACATTATCCCTATGTACCCCTAATCTGCTGCCCCCTAACACCGCCGACCCCTATATTATATTTATTAACCCTAATCTGCCCCCCACAACGTCGCCTCCACCTGCCTACACTTATTAACCCCCTAATCTGCAGAGCGGACACGCACCGCCTATTATAATAAAGTTATTAACCCCTAATCCGCCTCACTAACCCTATAATAAAATAGTATTAACCCCTAATCTGCCCTCCCTAACATCACCGACACCAAACTTCAAACATTAACCCTAATCTGCCAAATGGAGCTCACCGCTATTCTAATAAATGTATTAACCCCTAAAGCTAAGTCATAACCCTAACACTAACACCCCCCTAAGTTAAATATAATTTAAATCTAACGAAAAAATTAACTCTTATAAATAAATTATTCCTATTTAAAGCTAAATACTTACCTGTAAAATAAATCCTAATATAGCTACAATATACATTATATTTATATTATAGCTATTTTAGGATTTATATTTATTTTACAGGTAACTTTGTATTTATTTTAACCAGGTACAATAGCTATTAAATAGTTAAGAACTATTTAATAGCTAAAATAGTTAAAATAATTACAAAATTACCTGTAAAATAAATCCTTAGCTAAGTTACAATTAAACCTAACACTACACTATCAATAAATTAATTAAATAAAATACCTACAATTACCTACAATTAAACCTAACACTACACTATCAATACATTAATTAAATACAATATCTACAAATAAATACAATGAAATAAACTAACTAAAGTACAAAAAATAAAAATGAACTGTTACAAAAAATAAAAAAATATTTACAAACATCAGAAAAATATTACAACAATTTTAAACTAATTACACCTACTCTAAGCCCCCTAATAAAATAACAAAGCCCCCCAAAATAAAAAAATGCCCTACCCTATTCTAAATACAAAAGTTCAAAGCTCTTTTACCTTACCAGCCTGAACAGGGCCTTTGCGGGGCATGCCCCAAAGAATTCAGCTCTTTTGCCTGTAAAAAAAACACATACAATACCCCCCCAACATTACAACCCACCACCCACATACCCCTAATCTAACCTAACCCCCCTTTTAAACTAAACCTAAACACTAAGTCCCTGAAGATCTTCCTACCTTATCTTCACCATACAGGTTCACCGATCGATCCAGAAGAGCTCCTCGATGTCTTGATCCAAGCCCAAGCGGGGGGCTGAAGATGTCCATGATCCGGCTGAAGTCTTCATCAAGCGGGAGCTGAAAAGGTCCATGATCCGGCTGAAGTCTTCTATCAACGGCATCTTCAATCTTCTTTTCTTCCGGAGCCATCATCTTCCAGCCGATGCGGAACATCCTCTTCTCCCGACGCCTACTCGCCGAATGACGGTTCCTTTAAATGACGTCATCCAAGATGGCGTCCTTCGAATTCTGATTGGCTGATAGGATTCTATCAGCCAATTGGAATTAAGGTAGGAAAATTCTGATTGGCTGATGGAATCAGCCAATCAGATTGAGCTCGCATTCTATTGGCTGATCGGAACAGCCAATAGAATGCAAGCTCAATCTGATTGGCTGATCGGATCAGCCAATCGGATTGAACTTCAATCTGATTGGCTGATTCCATCAGCCAATCAGAATTTTCCTACCTTAATTCCGAGTGGCTGATAGAATCCTATCAGCCAAGCGGAATTCGACGGACGCCATCTTGGATGACGTCATTTAAAGGAACCGTCATTCAGCAAGTAGGCGTCGGGAGAAGAGGACGTTCCGCGTTCGGCTGGAAGATGATGGCTCCGGAAGAAAGAAGATTGAAGATGCCATTGATAGAAGACTTCATCCGGATCATGGACCTCTTCAGCTCCCGCTTGGATGAAGACTTCAGCAGGATCATGGACATCTTCAGCCCCCCGCTTGGGCTTGGATCAAGACATCGGAGGAGCTCTTCTGGATCGATCGGTGAACCTGGTATGGTGAAGATAAGGTAGGAAGATCTTCAGGGGCTTAGTGTTAATGTTGGGGGGATATTGTATGTGTTTTTTTTACAGGCAAAAGAGCTGAATTCTTTGGGGCATGCCCCGCAAAGGGCCCTGTTCAGGGCTGGTAAGGTAAAAGAGCTTTGAACTTTTGTAATTTAGAATAGGGTAGGGCATTTTTTTATTTTGGGGGTCTTTGTTATTTATTAGGGGGCTTAGAGTAGGTGTAATTAGTTTAAAATTGTTGTAATATTTTTCTGATGTTTGTAAATATTTTTTTATTTTTTGTAACTTAGTTCTTTTTATTTTTTGTACTTTAGTTAGTTTATTTCTTTGTATTTATTTGTAGATATTGTTTTTAATTAATGTATTGATAGTGTAGTGTTAGGTTTAATTGTAGGTAATTGTAGGTATTTTATTTAATTAATTTATTGATAGTGTAGTGTTAGGTTTAATTGTAACTTAGGTTAGGATTTATTTTACAGGTAATTTTGTAATTATTTTAACTATTTTAGCTATTAAATAGTTCTTAACTATTTAATAGCTATTGTACCTGGTTAAAATAAATACAAAGTTACCTGTAAAATAAATATAAATCCTAAAATAGCTATAATATAAATATAATTTATATTGTAGCTATATTAGGATTTATTTTACAGGTAAGTATTTAGCTTTAAATAGGAATAATTTATTTAATAAGAGTTAATTTATTTCGTTAGATTTAAATTATATTAACTTAGGGGGGTGTTAGTGTTAGGGTTAGACTTAGCTTTAGGGGTTAATACATTTATTAGAATAGCGGTGAGCTCCAGTCGGCAGATTAGGGCTTAATGTTTGAAGCTTGGTGTTAGGGAGGGTAGATTAGGGGTTAATACTTTTTATTATAGGGTTAGTGAGGCGGGAGTGAGGCGGATTAGGGGTTAAAAACTTTATTATAATAGCGGTGCGGTCCGCTTGGCAGATTAGGGGTTAGTAAGTGTAGGCAGGTGGAGGCGACGTTGTGGGGGGCAGATTAGGGGCTAATAAATATAATATAGGGGTCGGCGGTGTTAGGGGCAGCAGATTAGGGGTACATAAGGATAAAGTAGGTGGCGGTCGGCAGATTAGGGGTTAATTATTGTAGGTAGCTGGCGGCGACGTTGTGGGGGGCAGGTTAGGGGTTAATAAATATAATATAGGGGTCGGCGGTGTTAGGGGCAGCAGATTAGGGTTTACATAAGGATAACGTAGGTGGCGGTCGGCAGATTAGGGGCTAAAAAAATGTAATCGAGTGGCGGCGATGTGGGGGGACCTCGGTTTAGGGGTACATAGGTAGTTTATGGGTGTTAGTGTACTTTAGAGCACAGTAGTTAAGAGCTTTATCAACCGGCGTTAGCCCAGAAAGCTCTTAACTACTGACTTTTTTCTGCGGCTGGAGTTTTGTCGTTAGATTTCTAACGCTCACTTCAGCCACGACTCTAAATACCGGAGTTAGAAAGATCCCATTGAAAAAATAGGATACGCAATTGACGTAAGGGGATCTGCGGTATGGAAAAGTTGCGGCTGAAAAGTGAGCGTTAGACCCTTTCCTGACTGACTCCAAATACCGGCGGTAGCCTAAAACCAGCGTTAGGAGCCTCTAACGCTGGTTTTGACGGCTACCGCCAAACTCAAAATCTAGGCCTTAGATTCTGATTGGCTGATAGAATTCTATCAGCCAATCAGAATTAAGGTAGGAAAAATCCTATTGGCTGATGCAATCAGCCAATAGGATTGAACTTCAATCCTATTGGCTGATCCAATCAGCCAAAAGGATTGAACTGGCATTCTATTGGCTGTTCCAATCAGCCAATAGAATTCCAGCTCAATCCTTTTGGCTGATTGCATCAGCCAATAGGATTTTTTCTAACTTAATTCTGATTGGCTGATAGCCAATATGAATTGAAGGGGACGCGATCTTGGATGACGTCACTTAAAGGTACCTTCATTCTTCAGTCGCCGTGGAAAGAAGAGGATGCTCCACGTCGGATAGTCTTGAAGATGGACTCGCTCCGCACCGGATGCATGAATGATAGAAGATGCCGTCTGGATGAAGACTTCTGCCCGTCTGGAGGACCACTTCTGCCCGTCTGGAGGATGACTTCTGCCGGATTTTGTTGAGGACTTCGGCCCGGTTGGATGAGACTTCTCCAAGGTGATCTTCAAGGGGTTAGTGTTAAGATTTTTAAGGGGTATTGGGTGGGTTTTAGAGAGGGTTGGTTGTGTCGGTGGTGGGATTAATTATGGGGGGATTTTAATTTTTTTTTACAGGTAAAAGAGCTGATTACTTTGGGGCAATGTCCCGCAAAAGGCCCTTTAGGGGTATTTGAAATTAGTGTAGGGTAGGGCTTTTTTTTTATTTTAGGGGGGCTTTTTTTATATTGTTAGGGGGACTAGATTAGGTGTAATTAGTTTAAAATCTTGTAATTTGTTTATTATTTTCTGTAATTTAGTGGGGGGTTTTGTACTTTAGCTAATTTTATTTAATTGTATTTAATTTAGGGAATTAATTTAATTATAGTGTAGTGTTAGGTGTTATTGTAACTTAGGTTTTATTTTACAGGTACTTTTGTATTCATTTTAGCTAGGTAGTTTATTCAGTTGTTAATAACTATTTAGTAACTATTCTACCTAGTTAAAATAAATACAAACTTGCCTGTAAAATAAAAATAAACCCTAAACTCGATACAATGTAATTATTAGTTATATTGTAGACTAGATACAATGTAATAATTAGTTATATTGTAGCTATCTTAGGGTTTATTTTATAGGTAAGTATTTAGTTTTAAATAGGAATAATTAACGGCTAGATTTAGAGTTCTGCGGCCAAAGGGGTGCGTTAGCTACGCTGGCTTTTTTTCTCCCGCACCTTTTAAATACAGCTGGTATTTAGAGTTCACAGAAGGGCTGCGTTAGGCTCCAAAAAGGGAGCATAGCGCATATTTACCGCCACTGCAACTCTATATACCAGCGTTGCTTACGGACGCGGCCAGCTTAAAAAACGTGCTCGTGCACGATTCCCCCATAGGAAACAATGGGGCTGTTTGAGCTGAAAAAAAAAAGCAGCGTTCAACTCCTATGGGGAAACACTTCCAAAGTCTGCACCTAACACCCTAACATGTACCCCGAGTCTAAACACCCCTAACCTTACACTTATTAACCCCTAATCTGCCGACCCCGCTATCGCTGACCCGTGCATATTATTATTAACAGCTAATCTGCCGCTCCGTACACCGCTGCAACCTACATTATCCCTATGTACCCCCTAATTTGCTGCCCCCTAACATCGCCGACCACTATGTTATATTTATTAACCCCTAATCTGCCGCCCCCACTATCGCTGACACCTGCATATTATTATTAACCCCTAATCTGCCGCTCTGTACATCGCCGCATCCTACATTATCCCTATGTACCCCTAATCTGCTGCCCCTAACAGCGCCGACCACTATGTTATATTTATTAACCCCTAATCAGCCGCCCCTCCGCTATCGCTGATACCCTGCATATTATTATTAACCCCTAATCTGCCGCTCCAGTACACCGCCGCAAACCTACAATTAACCCTATGTACCCCTAATCTGCTGCCCCTAACACCGCCGACCCCTATGTTATATTTATTAACCCCTAATCTGCCGCCCCCAACGTCGCCTCACCTACCTACAATTATTAACCCCTAATCTGCCGACCGGATCTCACCGCTACTATAATAAATGTATTAACCCCTAAAGCCTAAGTCTAACCCTAACCCTAACACCCCCCCCTAAGTTAAATATAATTTAAATCTAACTAAATAAATAACTCTTATTAAATAACTTATTCCTATTAAAGCTAAATACTTACCTGTAAATAAACCCTAATATAGCTACAATATAAATTATAATTAAATTGTAGCTATTTTAGGATTAATATTTATTTTACAGGTAACTTTGTAATTATTTTAAACCAGGTACAATAGCTATTAAATAGTTAATAACTATTTAATAGTTACCTAGTTAAAAATAATTACAAAATTACCCTGTAAAATAAATCCTAACCTAAGTTACAATTAAATCTAACACTACACTATCAATAAATAAATTAAATAAACTACCTACAATTACCTACAATTAAACCTAACACTACACTATCATTAAATTAATTAAATACAATACCTACAATTATCTACAATTAAACCTAACACTACACTATCAATACATTAATTAAATACAATACCTACAAATAAATACAATGAAATAAACTAACTAAAGTACAAAAAATAAAAAAGAACTGTTACAAAAATATTTTTTTTTTTTTTACAAACATTAGAAAAATATTACAACAATGTTAAACTAATTACACCCTACTCTAAGCCCCCTAATAAAATAAGAAAGACCCCCAAAATAAAAAAATACCCTACCCTATTCTAAAATTAAAATAGAAAAGCTCTTTTACCTTACCAGCCCCTGAAAAGGGCCCTTTGCGGGGCATGCCCAAAGAATTCAGCTCTTTTGCCTGTAAAAAAAACATAAAATACCACCCCCCCAACATTACAACCCACCACCCACATACCCCTAATCTAACCCAAACCCCCCTTAAAAAAAACCTAACACTAAGCCCCTGAAGATCTCCCTACCTTATCTTCACCTCGCCGGGTATCACACGATCCGTCCTGGCTCCGATGTCTTGATCCAAGCCAAGCGCTGGGCTGAAGATGTCCATGATCCAGCTGAAGTCTTCATCCAAGCAGGAGCTGAAGAGGTCCATGATCCGACTGAAGTCTTCTATCAAGCGGCATCTTCAATCTTCTTTCTTCCGGATCCATGCTCATACCGCGAACGCGGAACATCCATCTTCACCAACGACTTCCCGACGAATGACGGTTCCTTTAAGGGACATCATCCAAGATGGCGTCCCTCGAATTCAATTGGCTGATAGGATTCTATCAGCCAATCGGAATTAAGGTAGGAAAATTCTGATTGGCTGATGGAATCAGCCAATCAGAATCAAGTTCAATCCGATTGGCTGATCCAATCAAGCCAATCAGATTGAGCTTGCATTCTATTGGCTGTTCCGATCAGCCAATAGAATGCAAGCTCAATCTGATTGGCTGATCGGGTCAGCCAATCGGATTGAAACTTGATTCTGATTGGCCTGATTCCATCAGCCAATCAGAATTTTCCTACCTTAATTCCGATTGGCTGATAGAATCCTCTCAGCCAATCGGAATTCGAGGGACGCCATCTTGTATGACGTCCCTTAAAGGAATCGGCATTTGTCGGGAAGTCGTCGGTGAAGATGGATGTTCCGCGTCGGCGGGATGAACATGGATCCGGAAGAAAGAAGATTGAAGATGCCGCTTGATAGAAGACTTCAGGCGGATCATGGGCATCTTCAGCCCCCCGCTTGGGCTTGGATCAAGGCATCGGAGCCAGGACGGATCGTGTAATACCCGGCGAGGTGAAGATAAGGTAGGAAGATCTTCAGGGGCTTAGTGTTAGGTTTATTTAAGGGGGGTTTGGGTTAGATTAGGGGTATGTGGGTGGTGGGTTGTAATGTTGGGGGGGGTATTGTATGATTTTTTTTACAGGCAAAAGAGCTGAATTTTTTGGGGTATGCCCCGCAAAGGGCCCTTTTCAGGGCTGGTAAGGTAAAAGAGCTTTTCTATTTTAATTTTAGAATAGGGTAGGGCATTTTTTTATTTTGGGGGTCTTTCTTATTTTATTAGGGGGCTTAGAGTAGGTGTAATTAGTTTAACATTGTTGTAATATTTTTCTAATGTTTGTAAATATTTTTTTATTTTTTGTAACTTAGTTCTTTTTTATTTTTTGTACTTTAGTTAGTTTATTTCATTGTATTTATTTGTAGGTATTGTATTTAATTAATTTATTGATAGTGTAGTGTTAGGTTTAATTGTAGATAATTGTAGGTATTGTATTTAATTAATTTAATGATAGTGTAGTGTTAGGTTTAATTGTAACTTAGGTTAGGATTTATTTTACAGGTAATTTTGTAATTATTTTAACTAGGTAACTATTAAATAGTTATTAACTATTTAATAGCTATTGTACCTGGTTAAAATAATTACAAAGTTGCCTGTAAAAGAAATATTAATCCTAAAATAGCTACAATATAATTATAATTTATATTGTAGCTATATTAGGGTTTATTTTACAGGTAAGTATTTAGCTTTAAATAGGAATAAGTTATTTAATAAGAGTTAATTTATTTGGTTAGATTTAAATTATATTTAACTTAGGGGGGTGTTAGGGTTAGGGTTAGACTTAGCTTTAGGGGTTAATACATTTACAGGGAGTGCAGAATTATTAGGCAAGTTGTATTTTTGAGGATTAATTTTATTATTGAACAACAACCATGTTCTCAATGAACCCAAAAAACTCATTAATATCAAAGCTGAATAGTTTTGGAAGTAGTTTTTAGTTTGTTTTTAGTTATAGCTATTTTAGGGGGATATCTGTGTGTGCAGGTGACTATTACTTTGCATAATTATTAGGCAACTTAACAAAAAACAAATATATACCCATTTCAATTATTTATTTTTACCAGTGAAACCAATATAACATCTCAACATTCACAAATATACATTGTTCACCATCAACATTGCGTGCAGCAGCAACCACAGCCTCCCAGACACTGTTCAGAGAGGTGTACTGTTTTCCCTCCTTGTAAATCTCACATTTGATGATGGACCACAGGTTCTCAATGGGGTTCAGATCAGGTAAACAAGGAGGCCATGTCATTAGATTTTCTTCTTTTATACCCTTTCTTGCCAGCCACGCTGTGGAGTACTTGGACGCGTGTGATGGAGCATTGTCCTGCATGAAAATCATGTTTTTCTTGAAGGATGCAGACTTCTTCCTGTACCACTGCTTGAAGAAGATGTCTTCCAGAAACTGGCAGTAGGACTGGGAGTTGAGCTTGACTCCATCCTCAACCCGAAAAGGCCCCACAAGCTCATCTTTGATGATACCAGCCCAAACCAGTACTCCACCTCCACCTTGCTGGCGTCTGAGTCAGACTGGAGCTCTCTGCCCTTTACCAATCCAGCCACGGGCCCATCCATCTGGCCCATAAAGACTCACTCTCATTTCATCAGTCCATAAAACCTTAGAAAAATCAGTCTTGAGATATTTCTTGGCCCAGTCTTGACGTTTCAGCTTGTGTGTCTTGTTCAGTGGTGGTCGTCTTTCAGCCTTTCTTACCTTGGCCATGTCTCTGAGTATTGCACACCTTGTGCTTTTGGGCACTCCAGTGATGTTGCAGCTCTGAAATATGGCCAAACTGGTGGCAAGTGGCATCTTGGCAGCTGCACGCTTGACTTTTCTCAGTTCATGGGCAGTTATTTTGCGCCTTGGTTTTTCCACACGCTTCTTGCGACCCTGTTGACTATTTTGAATGAAACGCTTGATTGTTCGATGATCACGCTTCAGAAGCTTTGCAATTTTAAGAGTGCTGCATCCCTCTGCAAGATATCTCACTATTTTTGACTTTTCTGAGCCTGTCAAGTCCTTCTTTTGACCCATTTTGCCAAAGGAAAGGAAGTTGCCTAATAATTATGCACACCTGATATAGGGTGTTGATGTCATTAGACCACACCCCTTCTCATTACAGAGATGCACATCACCTAATATGCTTAATTGGTAGTAGGCTTTCGAGCCTATACAGCTTGGAGTAAGACAACATGCATAAAGAGGATGATGTGGTCAAAATACTCATTTGCCTAATAATTCTGCACTCCCTGTATTATAGTAGCGGTGAGATCCGGTTGGCAGATTAGGGGTTAATAATTGTAGGTAGGCGGAGGCGACATTGGGGGTGGCAGATTAGGGGTTAATAAATATAATATAGGGGTCGGCTGTGTTAGGGGCAGCAGATTAGGGGTACATAGGGATAATGTAGGTTGCGGCTGTGTACGGAGCGGCAGATTAGGGGTTAAAAAAATATGCGGGGGCGGCAGATTAGGGGTTAATAAATATAATATAGGGGTCGGCGATGTTAGGGGCAGCAGATTAGGGGTACATAGGGATAACGTAGCTGGCGGCGGTGTACGGAGCGGCAGATTAGGGGTTAAAAAATTTTAATAGAGTGGCGGCGATGTGGGGGGGCCCTCGGTTTAGGGGTACATAGGTAGTTTATGGGTGTTAGTGTACTTTAGAGCACAGTAGTTAAGAGCTTTATAAACCGGCATTAGCCCATAAAGCTCTTAACTACTGACTTTTTTCTGCGGCTGGAGTTTTGTCGTTAGATTTCTAACGCTCACTTCAGCCAGGACTCTAAATACTGGCGTTAGAAAGATCCCATTGAAAAGATAGGATACGCAATTGGCGTAGGGGGATCTGCGGTATGGAAAAGTCGCGGCTGCAAAGTGAGCGTTAGACCCTTTCCTGACTGACTCCAAATACCAGCAGGCGGTAAAAACCAGCGTTAGGAGCCTCTAACGCTGGTTTTGACGGCTACCGCCCAACTCTAAATCTAGGTCTAAGTTAATTATAGTAATTTTATTTAGATTTATTTGTTATATTTAAGTTAGGGGGGTTAGGGTTAGACTTAGGTTAAGGGGTTAATATGTTGATCATAGTGGCAGCGATGTTGGGGGTGGCAGATTAGGGGTTAATAAGTGTAGGTAGGTTGCGTCTACATTTGGAGGCGGCAGATTAGGGGTTAATAAATATAATGTAGGTGTCAGCAATGTTGGGGGCAGCAGATTAGGGGTTCATAAGTATAATGTAGGTGGCGGCGGTGTCCGGAGCGACAGATTAGGGGTTAATAATATAATGCAGGTGTCGGCGATGTTGGGGGCAGCCGATTAGGGGTTAATAACTAAGATTAAGGGTGTTTAGACTCGGGGTTCATGTTAAGATGTTAGGTGTAGACATAAATTTTATTTCCTCATAGGAATGAATGGGGCTGCGTTAGGAGCTAAATGCTGCTTTTTTTGCAGGTGTTAGTCTTTTTTTCAGCTGGTTCTCCCCATTGATTCCTATGGGGAAATCGTGCACGAGCACATTACACCAGCTCACCGCTGACTTAAGGAGCGCTGGTATTGGAGTGCGGTAATGAGCAAAATTTTGATCAATGCTTACTTATTGTCTTTTAACGATGGGTTTGTAAAAACCCATAATACCAGGGCTGCATGTAAGTGAGCGGTGAGACAAAACTGCTCGTTAGCACCGCATAGCCTCTAACGCCAAACTCGTAATCTAGCCGTTAGCTTTTTTGGCTTTAGAAAGTAATCAGAAGTAGAACTCTCAGAAAATTCTGGATTATAAATAGACTGCCAAGAATTAATATCTGTATCCATATTGGAGTCTGAAGACTCAGTTGTAGAGACCAAGTCTACCTTCCTCTTGGCAGCACGTTTTTTAGGAGCAATAATCTCAGACTCAGAATCTGAATCTGAAGTTAAATGTATTAATTTACGAGATTTAACTCTTTTGTCTGATTTAAACAGACTGGAAGCTCCTTCATCAAAATCATCATAAACATCATCTCTAAATTATTTAGACAAATGCTTTCTTTTATGCATAGCCTTTCTGGGTGATCCAGAAATCTTTTTGACAAATTTAATAGCTGTCTGAAACTGATGCCTCAGATCATTATAGATGAATCAATTACATTTTTTACAGACTCTGTACTTAAAGAATAAGGCCTAGATTTGGAGTTTGGCGGTAGATGGGCTGTTAACGCTACGCAGGCTTTTTTCTGGCCGCACCATAAAATTAACTCTGGTATCGAGAGTTCAAAAAAATGCTGCGTTAGGCTCCAAAAAAGGAGCGTAGAGCATTTTTACCGCAAATGCAACTCTCGATACCAGAGTTGCTTACGGACGCGGCCAGCCTCAAAAACGTGCTCGTGCACGATTCTCCCATAGGAAACAATGGGGCTGTTTGAGCTGAAAAAAAACCTAACACCTGCAAAAAAGCAGCGTCAGCTCCTAACGCAGCCCCATTGTTTCCTATGGGGAAACACTTCCTACGTCTGCACCTAACACCCTAACATGTACCCCGAGTCTAAAACACCCCTAACCTTACACTTTTTAACCCCTAATCTGCCGCCCCCGCTATCGCTGACCCCTGCATTATATTATTAACCCCTAATCTTCCGCTCCGTAAACCGCCGCTACTTACATTATCCCTATGTACCCCTAATCTGCTGCCCCTAACACCGCCGACCCCTATATTATATTTATTAACCCCTAACCTGGCCCCCCACAACGTCGCCGCCAGCTACTTACAATAATTAACCCCTAATCTGCCGACCGCAAAAGCGCCGCCACCTACGTTATCCTTATTGTACCCCTAATCTGCTGCCCCTAACACCGCCGACCCCTATATTATATTTATTAACCCCTAATCTGCCCCCTCAACGTCGCCGACACCTGCCTACACTTATTAACCCCTAATCTGCCGAGCGGACCTGAGCGCTACTATAATAAAGTTATTAACCCCATAATCCGCCCCACTAACCCTATCATAAATAGTATTAACCCCTAATCTGCCCTCCCTAACATCGCCGACACCTAACTTCAATTATTAACCCCTAATCTGCCGACCCGGAGCTCACCGCTATTCTAATAAATGTATTAACCCCTAAAGCTAAGTCTAACCCTAATACTAACACCCCCCCTAAATTAAATATAATTTAAATCTAACGAAATTAATTATCTCTTATTAAATAAATTATTCCTATTTAAAGCTAAATACTTACCTGTAAAATAAATCCTAATATAGCTACACTATAAATTATAATAAATTGTAGCTATTTTAGGATTAATATTATTTTACAGGCAACTTTGTAAATTAATTTAACCAGGTACAATAGCTATAAATAGTTAAGAAACTATTTAATAGTTACCTAGTTAAAATAATAACAAAATTACCTGTAAAATAAGTCCTAACCTAAGTTATAATTAAAACCTAACACTACCCTATCAATAAATTAATTAAATAAAATACCTACAATTACCTACAATTAACCTAACACTACACTATCAATAAATAAATTAAATCCAATTTCTACAAATAACTACAATTTACATAAACTAACTAAAGTACAAAAAATAGAAAAAGAAACTAAGTTACAAAAAATAAAAAAATATTTACAAACATAAGAAAAATATTACAACAATTTTAAACTAATTACACCTACTCTAAGCCCCCTAATAAAATAACAAAGACCCCCAAAATAAAAAAATGCCCTACCCTATTCTAAATTAATAAATTTAAAAGCTCTTTTACCTTACCAGCCCTGAACAGGGCCCTTGCGGGGCATGCCCCAAGAAATTCAGCTCTTTTGCCTGTAAAAAAAAACATACAATACCCCCCCCCAACATTACAACCCACCACCCACATACCCCTAATCTATCCCAAACCCCCCTTAAATAAACCTAACACTAAGCCCCCTGAAGATCATCCTACCTTGTTTCACCATACCAGGTCTCCGATCGGTACAGAAGAGCTCCTCCGATGGTCCTGATCCAAGCCCAAGCGGGGGGGCTGAAGAGGTCCATGATTCCGGCTGAAGTCTTCATCCAAGCGGGCCAGAAGAGGTCTTCCATCCGATTGAAGTCTTCATCCAAGCGCGCATCCATCCGGAGCGAAGCGGCAGCATCCTGAAGACCTCCACCACGCGGAACATCCATCCTGGCCGACGACTGAACGCACGATGACGGTTTCCTTTAAATGACGTCACCCAAGATGGGGTCCCTCGAATTCCGATTGGGCTGATAGGATTCTATCAGCCAATCGGAATTAAGGTAGGAATATTCTGATTGCTGATGGAATCAGCCAATCAGAATCAAGTTCAATCCGATTGGCTGATCCAATCAGCCAATCATATTGAGCTCGCATTCTAATTGGCTGATCGAACAGCCAATAGAATTGCGAGCTCAATCTGATTGGCTGATCTGATCAGCCAATCGGATTGAACTTGATTCTGATTGGCTGATTCCATCAAGCCAATCTGAATATTCCTACTTAATTCCGATTGGCTGATAGAATCCTATCAGCCAATCGGAATTCGAGGGACGCCATCTTGGGGTGACGTCATTTAAAGAACCGTCATTCGTCGTTCAGGTCGTCGGCCAGGATGGATGTTCCGCGGTGGAGGTCTTTTCAGGATGCTGCCGCTTCGCTCCGGATGGATGCCGCATGGATGAAGACTTCAATCGGATGGAAGACCTCTTCTGGCCCGCTTGGATGAAGACATTCAGGCCGGATCATGGACCTCTTCAGCCCCCGCTTGGGCTTGGATCAGGACATCAGGAGGTGCTCTTCTGGACCGATCGGTGAACCCTGGTATGGTGAAGACATGGTAGGATGATCTTCAGGGGCTTAGTGTTAGGTTTATTTAAGGGGGGTTTGGGTTAGCTTCGGGGTATGTGGGTGGGGGGTTGTAATGTTGGGGGGGGGGTATTGTATGTTTTTTTTTACAGGCAAAAGAGCTGAATTTCTTGGGGCATGCCCCGCAAAGGGCCCTGTTCAGGGCTGGTAAGGTAAAAGAGCTTTTAAATTTATTAATTTAGAATAGGGTAGGGCATTTTTTTATTTTGGGGGTCTTTGTTATTTTTATTAGGGGGCTTAGAGTAGGTGTAATTAGTTTAAAATTGTTGTAATATTTTTCTTATGTTTGTAAATATTTTTTTATTTTTTGTAACTTAGTTCTTTTTTATTTTTTGTACTTTAGTTAGTTTATGTAAGTGTAGTTATTTGTAGAAATTGTATTTTAATTTATTTATTGATAGTGTAGTAGTTAGGTTTTATTGTAGGTAATTGTAGGTATTTTATTTAATTAATTTATTGATAGGGTAGTGTTAGGTTTAATTATAACTTAGGTTAGGACTTATTTTACAGGTAATTTTGTTATTATTTTAATTAGGTAACTATTAAATAGTTCTTAACTATTTAATAGGCTATTGTACCTGGTTAAAATAATTACAAAGTTGCCTGTAAAATAAATATTAATCCTAAAATAGCTACAATATAATTATAATTTATAGTGTAGCTATATTAGGATTAATTTTACAGGTAAGTATTTAGCTTTAAATAGGAATAATTTATTTAATAAGAGTTAATTAATTTCGTTAGATTTAAATTAATATTAAGTTAGGGGGGTGTTAGTGTTAGGGTTAGACTTAGCTTTAGGGGTTAATCCATTTATTATAGTAGCGGATGAGCTCCGGTCGTCCAGATTTAGGGGTTAATAATTGAAGTTAAGGTGTCGGCGATGTAGGGAGGGCAGATTATGGGTTAATACTATTTATGATAGGGTTAGTGAGGCGGATTAGGGGTTAATAACTTTATTATAGTAGGCGGCTTCAGGTCCGCTCGGCAAGATTAGGGGTTAATAAGTTAGGCAGGTGTCGGCGACGTTGAGGGGGGCAGATTAGGGGTTAATAAATATAATATAGGGGTCGGCGGTGTTTAGGGGCAGCAGATTAGGGGTACATAAGGGAAAACGGTAGTGGGCAGCGCTTGCGGTCGGGCAGATTAGGGGTTAATTATTGTAAGTAGCTTGCGGGCGACGTATGTGGGGGCAGGTTAGGGGTTATAATATATAGATACAGGGGTCGGCGGGGGTTAGGGGCAGCAGATTAGGGGTACATAAGTATAACGTAGGTGGCGGTCGGCAGATTAGGGGTTAAAAAAAATGTAATCGAGTGGCGGGCGATGTGGGGGGGGACCTCAGTTTTAGGGGGTACATAGGTAGTTTATGGGTTGTTAGTGTACTTTAGGGTACAGTAGTTAAGAGCTTTATGAACCGGCGTTAGCCCAGAAAGCTCTTAACCTCCTGCTTTTTTCCTGCGGCTCGGAGGTTTTGTCGTTAGAGCGCTCTAACGCTCACTTCAGAAACTACTCTAAATACCGGAGTTAGGAAGATCCCATTGAAAAGATAGGATACGCAATTGACGTAAGGGGATCTGCGGTATGAAAAGTTCGCGGCTGAAAAGTGAGCGTTAGACCCTATTTTGAGTGACTCCAAATACCGGCCGGTAGCCCTAAAACCCAGCGTTAGTAGCCTCTAACGCTGGTTTTCACGGCTAACGCCGAACTCTAAATCTAGGCCTAAGAGTCTTCTTGAGACATATTAGCAAAATAATAAAGAAGTAATTTAAATAATTTAAATAATTTAAATATTTCAAATATTTCACATAAATAATAATAAAACTTTTCTAAGGAGATTGAGCAAATAAAATTAAGTTAACTAAACCTAAATGTAAAAATACCAAATAATATTCAAAGACCTAAATAAATTAACTAAATTAAATAAGTGAAAAGTATGTGTGAATAAACCCCTGTAATTGTAATAAATGAAACTGCACAATAGTAATTTCACTGCAAGCACTAAGGGAAAACGTTGTATCAACTGCCGACTGAGGAAAAAGATGCGGGCGTGGTCACGAGACCCGGACATACGGTGTCAGCAAACAGCAGGAAGATCGTCAGAAGAGTACAGCTGAGCAACAACGGTAGGGTAAAGATAACCAGACAAAGTAAAAACAAGGAAAACAAAAGTAAGGAGACTTTTCAGTTCACAGTGCAATAAAAGGGAAATAAAGAATAATATAAAATGCAAAAAAGTAAAAACGAAAGTAAAAACGAAAGTAGAAAAAATGAATGTAAAAAAAAAAGAAAAGATAAATAATAAAAACAAATAGAAAATAAGCAATAAAGAAAAAATAAACAAAACTAATTTATTATACAAGCAAATAACTCTTGATGAGCTCACAATGAAATATACTTATCTTGAGAGCAGCAAAGAGAAAAGAGGCAGTTGGGATACTATGTGGTAGATTTATAACAAGATTAACTTTTCCAATTGGTCTGCTTTGGATCATACCATACAGGGTTGTTTCTCATTGGTCACTATTTTGATTTCTGTTCTCTCTATGTTAAATGTTTAAACTGTTTATTTTTACTTTGAATGGCTGTTGAGCAGTAAAGGAAAAGGCTTATGCAAAATATCAGTCTCTGTCCTTACAATAAAATCGCCTCTTAGCTCAGAGCATTTTGAACGTTTTTCACAGTTAGACAAAGCTAGTTCATGTGTGTCATATAGATAACATTGTGCTCACTCCCGTGGAGTTATTTAGGAGTCTGCACTGATTGGCTAAACTGCATCTCCGTCAAAGCACTGAGATAAGATGGCAGTCTGCAGAGGCTTAGATACAAGGTAATCACAGAGGTAAAAAGTATATAAATATAACTGTGTTGGTTATGCAAAACTGGGGAATGGGTAATAAAGGGATTATCTATCTTCGTAAACAATAAAAATTCTGGTGTAGACTGTCCCTTTAAACACTTTATTGAATATGAATATTGCATAAATATGATTTTACATGTTTTTAGCTACTTGACTGCAAAGTGCTCCGATGCACTTATTTACAGCATCTCACAAAAGTGAGTACACCCCTCACATTTTTGTAAATATTTTGTTATATCTTTTCATGTGTCAACACTGAAGAAATTACTTTGCTACAATGTAAAGTAGTGAGTGTACATCCTGTATAACAGTGTAAATTTGCTGTCCCTGCAAAATAACTCAACACACAGCCATTAATGTCTAAACTGTTGGCAACAAAAGTGAGTACACCTCTAAGTGGAAATGTCCAAATTGGGTCCAGTTAGCCATTTTCCCTCCCCGGTGTCATGTGACTCATTAGTGTGAAAAGGTCTCAGGTGTGAATGGGGAGCAGGTGTGTTAAATTTGGTGTTATCGCTCTCACATTCTCTCATACTGGTCTTTGAAAGTTCAACATGTCACCTCATGACGAATAACTCTCTGAGGATCTGAAAAAAAGAATTGTTGCTCTACATAAAGATAGCCTAGGTTATAAGAAGATTGCCAAGACCCTGAAACTGAGCAGCAGCACGGTGGGCAAGACCATACAGTGGTTTCACAGGACAGGTTCCACTCAGAACAGGCCTCGCCATGGTTGACCAAAGAGGTTGAGTGCATGTGCTCAGAGTCATACCCAGAGGTTATCTTTGGGAAATTGCTGCAGAGGTTGAAGGGCTGGGGGGTCAGCCTGCAGTGTGCCATACACTGCACACTGCATCAAATTGGTCTGCATGGCTGTCATCCCAGAAGGAAGCCTCTTCTAAAGATGATGCACAAGAAAGCCTGCAAACAGTTTGCTGAAGACAAGCAGACTAAGGACATGGATTACTGGAACCATGTCCTGTGGTCCGATGAGACCAAGATAAACTTATTTGGTTCAGATGCTGTCAAGCGTGTGTGGCAGCAACCAGATGAGGAGTACAAAGACAAGTGTGCCTTGCCTATAGTCAAGCATGGTGGCAGGAGTGTCATGGTCTGAGCCTGCATGAGTGCTGCCGGCACTGGGGAGCTACAGTTCATTGAGGGAACCATGAATGCCAACATGTACTGTGAAATACTAAAGCAGAGCATGATCTGCTCTCTTCAGGGAGAACGGGCCGCAGGACAGTATTCAAACATGATAACGGCCCCAAACACACCTCCAAGATGACCACTGCCTTGCTAAAGAAGCTGAGGGAAAAGGTGATGGACTGACCAAGCATGTCTCCAGACCTAAACCCTATTAAGCATCTGTGGGGCATCTTCAAATGGAAGGTGGGAGAGTGCAAGGTCTCTAACATCCACCAGCTCTGTGATGCCGTCATGGAGGAGGAGTCCAGTGGCAACCTGTAAAGCTCTGGTGAACTCCATGCCCAAGAAGGTTAAGACAGTGCTAGAAAAATAATGGTGGTCGCACAAAATATTGACACTTTTGGCCCAATTTGGACATTTCCACTTAGGGGTGTACTCACTTTTGTTGCCAACGGTTTAGACATTAATAACTGTGTGTTGAGTTATTTGAGGGGACAGCAAATTTATACTGTTATACAGGCTGTAAACTCACTACTTTACATTGTAGCAAAGTGTCATTTCTTCAGTGTTGTCACATGAAAAGATATAATAAAAATACATTTACAAAAATGTGAGGGGTGTACTCACTTTTGTGAGATACTTGTATATGTCACATTAAAATTGCTGGTTTGCGAAGGTGGCTTTAAATATTGTTATCTTTATTTTGTATGTGTATAAGGACAGAATCCATTGTAACCCTGCATCACACACTATAACTGCCTTTCCCCCTACAAATCTATATCTATGGTATGTGTATAAGGACAGAATCCATTTTAACCATGCATCACATACTATGGGGTCTATTTACTAATGTACGAGTGGACATTATCCGATATTGATATCATGTCCGCTGCACATCAATAAATGCCGACAGCATGGTGAACTGCTGGTGCAATACCCCCCCTGCAGATTCATGGCAAATCAGAGCAGGTGGACAGGTTATGGAGCAGCGGTCTTTAGACTGCTGCTTCATAACTTGTGTTTCTGGCGAGCCTGAAGGCTCGCCAGAAACACAGGGCATCAAACTCCATATGGAGGTTGATAAATAGGCCCCTATAACTGCCTTTCCCCCTACAAATCTTTATCTATGGTATGTGTATAAGGACAGTGTGGTGACATTTTATTGCTGGAATATTCACCTAGCTGTTATTAAAATCCATTCCCCTAGGTACACCTTTCTCTCTGAACTACAGGGAGTGCAGAATTATTAGACAAATTAGTATTTTGACCACATCATCCTCTTTATGCATGTTGTCTTACTCCAAGCTGTATAGGCTCGAAAGCCTACTACCAATTAAGCATATTAGGTGATGTGCATCTCTGTAATGAGAAGGGGTGTGGTCTAATGACATCAACACCCTATATCAGGTGTGCATAATTATTAGGCAACTTCCTTTCCTTTGGCAAAATGGGTCAAAAGAAGGACTTGACAGGCTCAGAAAAGTCAAAAATAGTGAGATATCTTGCAGAGGGATGCAGCACTCTTAAAATTGCAAAGCTTCTGAAGCGTGATCATCGAACAATCAAGCGTTTCATTCAAAATAGTCAACAGGGTCGCAAGAAGCGTGTGGAAAAACCAAGGCGCAAAATAACTGCCCATGAACTGAGAAAAGTCAAGTGTGCAGCTGCCAAGATGCCACTTGCAACCAGTTTGGCCATATTTCAGAGCTGCAACATCACTGGAGTGCCCAAAAGCACAAGGTGTGCAATACTCAGAGACATGGCCAAGGTAAGAAAGGCTGAAAGACGACCACCACTGAACAAGACACACAAGCTGAAACGTCAAGACTGGGCCAAGAAATATCTCAAGACTGATTTTTCTAAGGTTTTATGGACTGGTGAAATGAGAGTGAGTCTTGATGGGCCAGATGGATGGGCCCGTAGCTGGATTGGTAAAGGGCAGAGAGCTCCAGTCCGACTCAGACGCCAGCAAGGTGGAGGTGGAGTACTGGTTTGGGCTGGTATCATCAAAGATGAGCTTGTGGGGCCTTTTCGGGTTGAGGATGGAGTCAAGCTCAACTCCCAGTCCTACTGCCACCTTCTTCAAGCAGTGGTACAGGAAGAAGTCTGCATCCTTTAAGAAAAACATGATTTTCATGCAGGACAATGCTCCATCACACGCATCCAAGTACTCCACAGCGTGGCTGGCAAGAAAGGGTATAAAAGAAGAAAATCTAATGACATGGCCTCCTTGTTCACCTGATCTGAACCCCATTGAGAACCTGTGGTCCATCATCAAATGTGAGATTTACAAGGAGGGAAAACAGTACACCTCTCTGAACAGTGTCTGGGAGGCTGTGGTTGCTGCTGCACGCAATGTTGATGGTGAACAGATCAAAACACTGACAGAATCCATGGATGGCAGGCTTTTGAGTGTCCTTGCAAAGAAAGGTGGCTATATTGGTCACTGATTTGTTTTTGTTTTGTTTTTGAATGTCAGAAATGTATATTTGTGAATGTTGAGATGTTATATTGGTTTCACTGGTAAAAATAAATAATTGAAATGGGTATATATTTGTTTTTTGTTAAGTTGCCTAATAATTATGCACAGTAATAGTCACCTGCACACACAGATATCCCCCTAAAATAGCTATAACTAAAAACAAACTAAAAACTACTTCCAAAACTATTCAGCTTTGATATTAATGAGTTTTTTGGGTTCATTGAGAACATGGTTGTTGTTCAATAATAAAATTAATCCTCAAAAATACAACTTGCCTAATAATTCTGCACTCCCTGTAAAGACACTCCCAATGGCCTTTTGAGTGGCATTTGATAAGCCACTCCCTTTTGAATTGGGGTATAAAATACTATAACACCAGAACCTCTGTCTCTTTTTATCCTGCTCCTGCTAAAAGATGAATGATGTTGGACACAGAGAATCTGGCTAAGTATTTCTGGGATAATATTCTGTGTAGCAGTATTGCACAAATTGGGGTTGTAGTAGAGTTGCTCTGTATTAATTACATTTTTGACTGTTTATCTGTAAAATAAATGTGTATATACCTGTAAATATTTCTCTTATTATTAACATATATTGATTCCTAAATAAACTGTTTGGAAATAATGGAGACCCTCTCATAGAGTTTATTTCACAATTTATTTGTGTTGGTTTTAGTGGTTTCACCATAGAGATTTAGTATATTATATTTAGTAGAAAGTAAAGATATTTTAAATAAATAAATAACCGCATTTTGGCGACCATGAAGTTGTAGACAAATCCATATGCCATTTAGTTTTGCAGGAATCAAATGAATGTTGATTTATTTTAAATTTAACTGCAGTAAATGTAGATTTGGTGTTTTATTGCAAAGTTTTTGTATGTAGTACTTTATTTAAAAAGCGCACATAATGGTTGGTTTCAGAAGGCCTGTTGTATAAGTCTCAAGAAAAGCATGGTTTTAAAAACCTGTATTTCTGGTCTGTAAAAATTTGCATTTGCATAGAGTTACATGGGGGAAGCACATAATGGTTGGTTTCAGCAGGCCTGTTGTATAAGATATTAGTTTTATAGATTGTTTGTAGCTTGCTAAATCTTAAAATAACCTCCCGTGCCTGAACACAGTGTTATCTATATGGCCCATGTGTACTTTCTGTCTCTTTGTGTTGAAAAGAGAATTAAAAAGCATGTGATAAGAGGCAGCCCTCAAAGGCTTAGAAATTAGCATATGAGTCTACCTATGTTTAGCTTAAACTTAGAATACCAAGAGAAAAAAAGCAAATTTGATGATAAAAGTAAATTGGGAAGTTGATTAAAATTAAAAGTCCTATCTGAATAATAAACATTTATACTAGACTGTCCCTTTAACTCTTGTATTTTTCTTGTTTTTGAAAACTGGATACTTTTTATTGTTGAGCCAGTTTTCTATCAGTTGTCCCTGCTAGACATGTGTGTGTGTGTTTTTTTTATTGGTCACCGCATGGATTTTAAACAATTAATTTGAGAGTAAAATAGTTTAGAATTTTTGTTTTCTGTAAAAAGCTAATGAATTTTAGAGACATGTGTTGTGTTGGTCCCATCTAGATGTTTTACAAACAAAAGCTTTACAGTACTATGTAATAGTTGCCATAGTCAGGTTAAAGTGATTGACTTCTGCTCCTTTATAAATGGAAGATAATGTACATTTTATAAAGATATTAATTTTCTTGCACAATTTTTTTTTTTTTTTTTACAAAGAATTCATTTCTGTGAATGCTGTAGCTTGCCCTATACGTTTGTTAATGCTAGACATGTGCACCGCTAAAAAATTCGGTTCGTTTTCGGTTCGGATCGATTCGGACTTTTAGAATTTCGTTTCGGATCGAATCTGATTCGGCAAAATTTGAATAAATTCGTTTCGGATTTATTCGGATCCGAATAAATTCGTTTCGGATTTATTCGGATTCGGCTGAATTCGGTTCTATTCCGTTCCGAAATTCGGTATGTTTTTACTACACTAACACCCATTTAGTACACTAAGTCACTAACACCCATAAACTACGTATGAACCACTAAACCGAGGCCCCCCCACATCGCAAACCCTATAATAACATTATTTAACCCCTAATCTGCCGATCGGATATCGCCGCCGCCTACATTATAGCTATTAACCCCTAATCTGCTGTCCCTAACACCGCCGACCCCTACATTATAGTTATTAACCCCTAATCTGCCTCCCCCAACGTCGCCGCAATCTAACTATAAGTATTAACCCCTAATCTGCCGACCCGATATCGCCGCCGCCTACATTATAGCTATTAACCCCTAATCTGCTGTCCCTAACACCGCCGACCCCTACATTATAGTTATTAACCCCTAATCTGCCTCCCCCCAACGTCGCCGCAATCTAACTACAAGTATTAACCCCTAATCTGCCGACCCGATATCGCCGCCGCCTACATTATAGCTATTAACCCCTAATCTGCTGTCCCTAACACCGCCGACCCCTACATTATAGTTATTAACCCCTAATCTGCCTCCCCCCAACGTCGCCGCAATCTAACTACAAGTATTAACCCCTAATCTGCCGACCGCAAATCGCCGCCACTATAATTATAATTGTATTAACCCCTAAACCGCCGCACTTCTGCCTCGCAAACACTATAATACATTTTAATTAACCCCTAATCTGCCCTCCCTAACATCGCGCCACCTACCTACTATTATTAACCCCTATCTCCCGCCCCCATCGTCGCCGCTACTATAATAAGGTTATTAACCCCTAAACCTAAGTCTAACCCTAACCCTAACACCCCCTAAACTTAAATATAATTTTAAATAAAACGAAATAAATTTACTATAGTTAAATAAATGAATCCTATTTAAAAACTAAAGACTTACCTGTAAAATAAACCCTAAGATAGCTGGCAATATAACTAATAGTTACATTGTAGCTATTTTAGGATTTATTTTATTTTACAGGCAACTTTGTATTTATTTTAACTAGGTACAATAGTTATTAAATAGTTAATAACTATTTAATAACTACCTAGCTAAAATAAATACAAATTACCTGTAAAATAAATCCTAACCTAAGTTACACTAACACCTAACACTACACTATCATTAAATTAACTAAATAAATGAATCATATTAAAAACAAAATACTTACCTGTAAAATAAACCCTAATATAGCTGCAATATAACTAATAGTTACATTGTAGCAATTTTAGCATTTATATTTATTTTACAGGCAACTTTGTATATATTTTTAAACTAGGTACAAAAGGCTATTAAATCGTTATTGACTAATTAATAGCTACCCTAGTAAAAATAATTAACAATTAATTACCTGTAAAATAAATCCTAACCTAAGTTTACAATTAAACCTAATTAACTACAAGTACCTACAATTTATCTACAATTAAATAAACTAAAGTACAAAACCCCCCCCACTAAATTACAAAAAAAAAAAACAAACCACTAAATTACAAAAAATAAAAAAATATTTCAAGAATTTTAAAACTAATTACACCCTAATCTAAGCCCCTAATAAAATAACAAAGCCCCCCAAAATTAAAAAAAATGCCCTACCCTATACTAAATTACAAAAGTTAACAGCTATATTACCTTACCCAGCCCTGAACAGGGCCCGTTGCGGGGCATGCGCCCAAAGAAAACAGCTCTTTTGCCTTTAAAAAAAAAAAACACAATCCCCCCCCCACATTACAACCCACCACCCACATACCCCTACTCTAACCCAAACCCCCCTTAAATAAACCTAACACTACCCCCCTGAAGATCTCCCTACCTTGAGTCGTGTTCACCCAGCCGGCCGAAAGTCTTCATCCGATGGGGCAGAAGAGGACATCCAGACCGGCAGAAGTCTTCATCCAAGCGGCGGCAAGAAGAGGTCTTCCATCCATTCAGAAAAGTACAAAAAAACAAACAAACACTAAATTAGCAAAAAATAATAAAATATTACAATAATTTTAAACTAATTACACCTAATCTAAGCCCCCTACTAGTCTATTAATATAGCTACAATATAACTAATAGTTACATTGTAGCTATTTTAGGATTTATATTATTTTACAGGCAACTTTTGTATTTATTTTAACTAGGTACAATAGCTATTAAATAGTTAATAACTACCTAGCTAAAATAAATACAAATTTACCTGTAAAATAAACCCTAAACCTAAAGTTACAATTACACCATAACACTACACTGTCATTAATTTAACTAAATAAATTAATTCCTATATAAAACTAAATACTTACCTGTAAAATAAGACTCTAATATAGCTACAATATAACTAATATGTTACATTGTAGCTATTTTAGCATTTATATTTATTTTACAGGCAACTTTGTATTTATTTTAACTAGGGTACAATAGCTATTAAATAGATATTTACTGTTTAATAGCTACCTAGTTAAAATAATTACAAAATTACCTGTAAAATAAATCCTAACCTAAGTTACTATTAAACCTAACTCTACACTATCATTAATAAATTAACTACAAGTACCTACAATTAAATACAATGAAATAAACTAAACTAAAGTACAAAAAAAACAAACACTAAATTACAAAAAATAAAAAAAATTACAAGAATTTTAAACTAATTACACCTAATCTAAGCCCCCTAATAAAATAACAAAGCCACCCCAAAAATAAAAAAATGCCCTACCCTATACTAAATTACAAAAGTAATCACTCTATTACCTTACCAGCCCTGAACAGGGCCTTTTGCGGGGGGCATGCCCCATAGAAAACAGCTCTTTTGCCTGTAAAAAAAACACAATACCCCCCCCACATTACAAACCCACCACCCACATACCCCTACTCTAACCCAAACCCCCCTTAAATAAACCTAACACTACCCCCCTGAAGATCTCTCTACCGTGTCTTCACCCAGCGGGCCGAAGTCTTCATCCGATCGGGCAGAAGAGGACATCCAGACCGGCAGAAGTCTTCATCCAAGCGGGGCAAGAAGAGGTCTTCCATCCATCAGAAGTCTTGATCCAGGCGGCATCTTCTCTGTTCATCCATCCGGAGCGGAGCGGCAGCATCCTGAAGACATCCCACGCAGAGCATTCCTCTTCTTTCTTGATCCGACGACTAGGTGACTGTACCTTTAAGTGACGTCATCCAAGATGGCGTCCCTTGAATTCCGATTGGCTGATAGGATTCTATCAGCCAATCGGAATTAAGGTAGGAAAAATCTGATTGGCTGATTCAATCAGCCAATCAGATTCAAGTTCAATCCGATTGGCTGATCCAATCAGCCAATCAGATTGAGCTCCGCATTCTATTGGCTGATCGGAACAGCCAATAGAATGCGAGGTCAATCTGATTGGCTGATTCAACTTGAATCTGATTGGCTGATTAAATCAGCCAATCAGATTTTTCCTACCTTAATTCCGATTGGCTGATAGAATCCTATCAGCCAATCGGAATTCAAGGGACGCCATCTTGGATGACGTCACTTAAAGGTACAGTCACCTAGTCGTCGGATCAAGAAAGAAGAGGATGCTCTGCGTGGGATGTCTTCAGGATGCTGCCGCTCCGCTCCGGATGGATGAACAGAGAAGATGCCGCCTGGATCAAGACTTCTGATGGATGGAAGACCTCTTCTTGCCCCGCTTGGGATGAAGACTTCTGCCGGTCTGGATGTCCTCTTCTGCCCGATCGGATGAAGACTTCGGCCCGCTGGGTGAAGACACGTAGAGAGATCTTCAGGGGGGTAGTGTTAGGTTTATTTAAGGGGGGTTTGGGTTAGAGTAGGGGTATGTGGGTGGTGGGGTTGTAATGTGGGGGGGGTATTGTGTTTTTTTTTACAGGCAAAAGAGCTGTTTTCTATGGGGCATGCCCCCCGCAAAAGGCCCTGTTCAGGGCTGGTAAGGTAATAGAGCTGATTACTTTTGTAATTTAGTATAGGGTAGGGCATTTTTTTTATTTTGGGGGGCTTTGTTATTTTATTAGGGGGCTTAGATTAGGTGTAATTAGTTTAAAATTCTTGTAATTTTTTTTATTTTTTGTAATTTAGTGTTTGTTGTTTTTTGTACTTTAGTTTAGTTTTATTTCATTGTATTTAATTGTAGGTACTTGTAGTTAATTTTATTTAATGATAGTGTAGAGTTAGGTTTAATAGTAACTTAGGGTTAGGATTTATTTTACAGGTAATTTTGTAATTATTTTAACTAGGGTAGCTATTAAACAGTAAATATCTATTTAATAGCTATTGTACCTAGTTAAAAATAAATACAAAGTTGCCTGTAAAATAAATATAAATGCTAAAATAGCTACAATGTAACTATTAGTTATATTGTAGCTATATTAGGGTTTATTTTACAGGTAAGTATTTAGTTTTATATAGGATTAATTTATTTAGTTAATTTAATGATAGTGTAGTGTTAGGTGTAATTGTAACTTAGGTTAGGGTTTATTTTACAGGTAAATTTGTATTTATTTTAGCTAGGTAGTTATTAACTATTTAATAGCTATTGTACCTAGTTAAAATAAATACAAAGTTGCCTGTAAAATAAATATAAATCCTAAAATAGCTACAATGTAACTATTAGTTATATTGTAGCTATATTAATAGCTAGTAGGGGGCTTAGATTAGGTGTAATTAGTTTAAAATTATTGTAATATTTTATTATTTTTGCTAATTTAGTGTTTGTTTGTTTTTTTGTACTTTTCTGATGGATGGAAGACCTCTTCTTGCCCCGCTTGGATGAAGACTTCTGCCAGTCTGGATGTCCTCTTCTGCCCCATCGGATGAAGACTTCGGCCCGGCTGGGTGAACACGACTCAAGGTAGGGAGATCTTCAGGGGGGTAGTGTTAGGTTTATTTAAGGGGGGTTTGGGTTAGAGTAGGGGTATGTGGGTGGTGGGTTGTAATGTGGGTGGAGGGATTGTGTTTTTTTTTTACAGGCAAAAGAGCTGTTTTCTTTGGGGCATGCCCCGCAAAGGGCCCTGTTCAGGGCTGGTAAGGTAATAGAGCTGTTAACTTTTGTAATTTAGTATAGGTTAGGGCATTTTTTTTATTTTGGGGGGCTTTGTTATTTTATTAGGGGGCTTAGATTAGGTGTAATTAGTTTAAATTTCTTGTAATATTTTTTTATTTTTTGTAATTTAGTGGGGGGGGGGGTTTGTACTTTAGTTTAGTTTTTTTAATTGCATTTAATTGTAGGTACTTGTAGTTAATTTATTTAATGATAGTGTAGTGTTAGGTTTAATTGTAACTTAGGTTAGGATTTATTTTACAGGTAATTTTGTAATTATTTTAACTAGGTAGCTATTAAAAAGTCAATATCTATTTAATAGCTATTGAACCTAGTTAAAATGAATACAAAGTTGCCTGTACAATAAATATAAATGCTAAAATAGCTACAATGTAACTATTAGTTATATTGCAGCTATATTAGGGTTTATTTTACAGGTAAGTCTTTAGTTTTATATAGGATTCATTTATTTAGTTAATTTAATGATAGTGTAGTGTTAGGTGTAATTGTAACTTAGGTTATGATTTATTTTACAGGTAAATTTGTATTTATTTTAGCTAGGTAGTTATTAAATAGTTATTAACTATTTAATAACTATTGTACCTAGTTAAAATAAATACAAAGTTGCCTGTAAAATACATATAAATCCTAAAATAGCTACAATGTAACTATTAGTTATATTGAAGCTATATTAATAGCTAGTAGGGGGCTTAGATTAGGTGTAATTAGTTTAAAATTATTGTAATATTTTATTATTTTTTGTAATTTAGTGTTTGTTTGTATTTTGGTACTTGTATGATGGATGGAAGACCTCTTCTTGCCCCGCTTGGATGAAGACTTCTGCCGGTCTGGATGTCCTCTTCTGCCCCATCGGATGAAGACTTCGGCCCGGCTGGGTGAACACGACTCAAGGTAGGGAGATCTTCAGGGGGGTAGTGTTAGGTTTATTTAAGGGGGGTTTGGGTTAGAGTAGGGGTATGTGGGTGGTGGGTTGTAATGTGGGGGGGGGATTGTGTTTTTTTTTTTACAGGCAAAAGAGCTGTTTTCTTTGGGGCATGCCCCCGCAAAGGGCCCTGTTCAGGGCTGGTAAGGTAATAGAGCTGTTAACTTTTGTAATTTAGTATAGGGTAGGGCATTTTTTTTTATTTTGTGGGGCTTTGTTATTTTATTAGGGGGCTTAGATTAGGTGTAATTAGTTTAAAATTCTTGTAATATTTTTTTTATTTTTTGTAATTTAGTGTTTGTTTTTTTTTGTAATTTAGTGGGGGGGTTTTGTACTTTAGTTTATTTAATTGTAGATAATTGTAGGTACTTGTAGTTAATTAGGTTTAATTGTAACTTAGGTTAGGATTTATTTTACAGGTAATTTTGTAATTATTTTAACTAGGTAGCTATTAATTAGTCAATAACTATGTAATAGCTATTGTACCTAGTTAAAATAAATACAAAGTTGTCTGTAAAATAAATATAAATGCTAAAATAGCTACAATGTAACTATTAGTTATATTGCAGCTATATTAGGGTTTATTTTACAGGTAAGTATTTTGTTTTAAATATGATTCATTAATTTAGTTAATTTAATGATAGTGTAGTGTTAGGTGTTAGTGTAACTTAGGTTAGGATTTATTTTACAGGTAAATTTGTATTTATTTTAGCTAGGTAGTTATTAAATAGTTATTAACTATTTAATAACTATTGTACCTAGTTAAAATAAATACAAAGTTGCCTGTAAAATAAATATAAATGCTAAGATAGCTACAATGTAACTATTAGTTATATTGCAGCTATCTTAGGGTTTATTTTACAGGTAAGTCTTTAGTTTTAAATAGGATTCATTTATTTAACTATAGTAAACTTATTTCGTTTTATTTAAATTATATTTAAGTTAGGGGGTGTTAGGGTTAGGGTTAGACTTAGGTTTAGGGGTTAATAACCTTATTATAGTAGCGGTGACGATGGGGGCGGGAGATTAGGGGTTAATAATTGTAGGTAGGTGGCGGCGATGTTAGGGAGGGCAGATTAGGGGTTAATAAAATGTATTATAGTGTTTGTGAGGCGGGAGTGCGGCGGTTTAGGGGTTAATACATTTATTATAGTGGCAGCGATTTGCGGTCGGCAGATTAGGGGTTAATACTTGTAGTTAGATTGCGGCGACGTTGGGGGAGGCAGATTAGGGGTTAATAACTATAATGTAGGGGTCGGCGGTGTTAGGGACAGCAGATTAGGGGTTAATAGCTATAATGTAGGCGGCAGCGATATCGGGTCGGCAGATTAGGGGTTAATACTTGTAGTTAGATTGCGGCGACGTTGGGGGAGGCAGATTAGGGGTTTATAACTATAATGTAGGGGTCGGCGGTGTTAGGGACAGCAGATTAGGGGTTAATAGCTATAATGTAGGCGGCGGCGATATCGGGTCGGCAGATTAGGGGTTAATACTTGTAGTTAGATTGCGGCGACGTTGGGGGAGGCAGATTAGGGGTTAATAACTATAATGTAGGGGTCGGCGGTGTTAGGGACAGCAGATTAGGGGTTAATAGCTATAATGTAGGTGGCGGCGATATTCGGTCTGCAAATTAGGGGTTAATAAAATAATGCAGGTGTCAGCGATAGCGGAGGCAGCAGATTAGGGGTTAATAAGTGTTAGATTAGGGGTGTTTAGAGACTCGGGGTACATGTTAGGGTGTTAGGTGCAGACTTAGTGTTTCCCCATAGGAAACAATGGGGCTGCGGTGTTAGGTTTTTTTTCAGCCGAAACTCCCATTGTTTCCTATGGGGAAATGCCGAATCTTAACGAGCTAATTCGGATTTATTCGGAGATACGGCAGCTATTTCGGATTCATTCGGTAGATTCGGAAGTATTTTAATTCGGAAATCCGAATCGATCCGAATCTCCGAATTTACCGAATTTACCGAATTTCCGAATTAATCCGAAACGAACCGCACATGTCTAGTTAATGCAAATTCCTTCCTTTTGGGGTGTTGGGGGAAGGTGCAAGAGGTAGATGGCAAGGTATATTGTGAGTGTGTGACACACTACTTGGATTTAAAAGCACAAACATTTTTTTAAATATTTTTCACTGTTTAAACTAAAAACATCTGAAGGGTGTTTAATTTAGCCTGCATTTTTAATTTGGTCTATATTTTAGGACTACAAATGTTTTTTGTTTTTTTATGTTTATTAAATGCTTGATTTCTGCTCCTTATATACAAAGTTATCTCCTTTACAGAAAGGCTAAGTTGCTTAATTTCTGTTTAGTCTGGTGTTTCATTGCCCTATAGATATGATAATTCCTTGCATTTGGGGTAGGTAAAATAGTCTGGCAAACTATGCTGTGAGAGACACACTATTCTAAGTCTGTTCCCCAGATTTAAAATAAAGAATAATGAGCAGTGGTTAGGAAAACTAAATTTAACTATATTACCACCTCTGCTGGAATGCTGACCTGCTTATAAACAGATCTAATTACTACCCCTTCTAAATGGCTTAACTGCTATGTCCTTTGTTGTGTAAAATTAGCATCTCAATGGTATATTGTACATCCTGTGTTAACATTTAAAAAACAAACAAAAAAAAAACTACTATGCTGTGAGAGACACACTATTCAGAGTCTGTTCTAGTATATATATATATATATATATATATATATATATATATATATATATATATATATATATATATATATATATATATATATATATATATATATATATTATTTGTATTTTAGTTCTAACGGCTATCTGTTAAAAATGTCTGGAAAAAACTATATTTCACAGGAAATCTGTGATTACTTTAACAATTACATTCATAAATATAATTGTCCATTCCTCATCCCAGAAGCTAAAAACAAGAAGTGTGAAAGTGTTTTAGATATACTAACACAGGTATTAACTCTTAAAAAGATTAATAATAATAAAAGAAAATGTATGATAGCGCAGGCAGGGATTTCAACAATAAGGGGATTAACGAACATTATTGGAGACCTGACAGAGCAAAATAAAGACTTTAAATTAAAGTTAGATAACACACAGACTGACAGAGATTGTATTAAGCTTTCTGCTTGAACTAACACCATACAGATCAGTAAATTACAAAGCCAATTAAAATTAACAGAACACAGCAGAAAAGAATACTCAAACAAAATAACAAATGAAAATAAAACAAAAAATAATTAGTGATATTTCTGGGAACAATGCAGATAGTGATCACTTGATTCACTTACTGCCACAAAGGAAAGAGCCAAAACAAGTAATAAAACAAGACAAAATGCAAATGGGGCCCCACTAAAAAACAAGTTCTGTTCCAATTGCCCCTGTCATAATATCTGAGAATTTTAACAACCTGAAAGTTCCTACAGGTTTTTCAAATCAGACCAGGCCAATGACTGTAGCAGATAAAGACATTTTTAAGAAATGGTGGGGCACAATCCCCACAGACATCTTTAATAACTTTTCACATTGGTTTCACAAGGGAACTGAAAAAGCCATAAAATTAGGTATGAGGATGCAGGAATGGACAGAATTGCTTCAAGATGCCATGGGCCTCTATGCCAACAGGTTATTAGGATTCAATTCAAGCATATTTGATCAGGCTGGGAGAATAATTAAAACCTTTTTCAATTTTACTAGTCTAGAAAAAGAGATTAGTGAAATTATCATGAGACCTCTAGATGGGCCATTTGAAGTAGTAAAAATAGTTTTATTCTGGTGTGTGCTGCGCCAGCCACAGACCCAAATGGTCTGGGGGTCACCAGCTCACATACAGAGGGTACTTGAAGCTCTCCCCAGAAAATTTCAGGAGTTTTTAAAGCTGTATGATCCAAACTCCTCAAACCTAGATATGGTGCTCACTAGAGCTGAGAAGTGGTGGAATTATCACCCATACACCATTAAGGCAATTTCTGCAGTGAAGCAGTCAATGGAGAACAATCTGACTATTCACAGGCAGGAATCAGAGAGGAGCAACATGAGACATGTTTGGGGATATCAGAATAGTAGAGGATCAAATACAGCAAACTGGAGAGACAGGAATTTAAATGGTGATATTAACAGATGAGAAAATAAGTATAAAAATTGGAGGCTGAGGTCAAATGAGATGAACAATAAGGCCAACTTAAGTTATTGGGAACTCAAACAAAAAAACAGGAGAATGAGAGATCAAATTGGGTTTCTGAAGAAGCAACTGACAGAGCTGGAGGGCTCAAATTAAATCATTCATTTTTGTTTATAAGCATTTTTTGCAGTACATTTGTATCGTGTAATGTGTACTTTAGTGTTTTTCATTATTAAGTTTTAAATGCCAATATTTAGAATTTATAGTTAATTGATACATTCTCTTTCTAAAAAACAATAAAAGATACCTCCATTGTGATTAGTTTTGGGAGGCCACATGCGATGCAATACCATTTCTATGTAAACTGTCTGAAGTCTTATCTTGCAGGAAGAAAACCAATGAAGATAGAAAGCTTCTCACCTTTCCTTCCAGTTTTTCCCCAAAAACACATATTATAGATTGTTGTTTTTCAGGTGTCTTCAGGACTGATCTTACCATGAAGCTATGATGGTGGCGTTGGACAAATTAAATAAGTATAATGTATCACAATGGAGATGTAAAATGGTGCATTAGGCCAAAATAATATATATATATATAGCATAAAGGGGTAAATAATCATATAAATCAAGCAACATAAGTTAAGTAAGGGTGCAAGTGGGATGATGCAATAACAGAGGCACTTTCCAACTTGAAGTTAATAACTGTGAATGTGGTTTCTACTGCAGATAGAGTGTTGTAGTGTGAAGTAAATATATGCCTGGTTTTAATCTTTTTTCATTCTTTTGAGGGTCTTGGAAAAAACAAAGTAGTTCAAAGAGAGAGATTTGGTAAAGCAAAAGCAAGGACCAGATGCCAAAAGCAAGGACCAGATGCCAAAAGATGACAACAAAGAACTTCAGTGAACCATTATAACTTTTGTTTTACAGGCACAATTCACACTTTATTAATAAAGATTTTACTACACGCATACCCATCTAGTGTACCCACACTCACACACTCATACATGAACTTTACCCAATTTAAAGACCATTGTATAAATGTTGCTAATGGGGTTTAGCATAGGATTTTGTGTTTCTATGTATAATTTTAAATTAATTTTTCTAATGAATTGTATAAAGTTAGACTAGGAATTTACAGTCCTAGGAAAGTACAGAAGAGCTCATATCGCCGAGGGAATCATTCCGAAGGGATGGTGGGAGAATTTTCCCTGTAAGGTTTTCGCTCCCACTGTGTTCTTCTGAACTAGTGGGTATAACTAGAAATGGGGCAACATAGGAGAAGAAAAAGTGAGGGAATGTGGTGACATTGTATTGCTGGAATATTCACCTAGCTGTTATTAAAATCCCTTCCCCCATGTACACCTTTCTCTCTGAACTAAAGACACTCCCAATGGCCTTTTGAGTGGCATTTGATAAGCTTATATCTATTCACAACCTATTTATTTCATTTTCACTGCACACTCTGTATGCAATAAGCTTATATCTATTCACAACCTATTTATTTCATTTTCACTTAACCTGTTAGCCCTAACTGAAACTTAGCTTTCCTCCTCTAAAACAACTGCTGTAGCCTCTCTGTCCTATGGTGGTGGGAGAATTTTCCCTGTAAGGTTTTCGCTCCCACTGTGTTCTTCTGAACTAGTGGGTATAACTAGAAATGGGGCAACATAGGAGAAGAAAAAGTGAGGGAATGTGGTGACATTGTATTGCTGGAATATTCACCTAGCTGTTATTAAAATCCCTTCCCCCATGTACACCTTTCTCTCTGAACTAAAGACACTCCCAATGGCCTTTTGAGTGGCATTTGATAAGCCACTCCCTTTTGAATTGGGGTATAAAATACTGTAACACCAGAACCTCTGTCTCTTTTTATCCTGCTCCTGCTAAAAGATGAATGATGTTGGACACAGAGAATCTGGCTAAGTATTTCTGGGATAATATTCTGTGTAGCAGTATTGCACAAATTTGGGGTTGTAGTAGAGTTGCCCTGTATTAATTACATTTTGGACTGTTTATCTGTAAAATAGATGTGTATATACCTGTAAATATTTCACTTATTTTTAACATATATTGATTCCTAAATAAACTGTTTGGAAATAATAGAGACCCTCTCATAGAGTTTATTTCACATTTTATTTGTGTTGGTTTTAGTGGTTTCACCATAGAGATTTAGTATATTATATTTAGTAGAAAGTAAATATATTTTAAATAAATAAATAACCACAGACAGAATCCATTTTAAACTTGCATCACAAACTATAACTACCTTTCCACCTACAAATCTGTATCTATGGTATGTGTATAAGGACAGAATCCATTTTAACCCTGCATCACACACTATAACTGCCTTCCCCTTACAAATCTTTATCTATGGTATGTCTTTATTACCTTAAAACTTTCATTCCTCTGTTTTCCACTTTGTTAAGAAAGGTGTCATCTGCATTGTTTGATTAGGCCTTGTTTGATCCTGTAATAATTTAATGACCTTTGCTAATTAGAAGCATGGGACTGTTATTACCTTTGAATACCACTAGCTTGTTACATCAAGCTAGCTTGTTAGATCAGTGCAGCATATGCAGTTATCTAAGTGTGCTAGTTCATAAGTTTAGAGAGTTATAACAATGAGTTAGACAAAGGAGTGGACAACAGAAATAAGTACTTTCAAATCTCCCAAATTAACTGCAAACATGCTACATTTTCTAATGTCTGTATTAACCTTGTTCTCCCTTCTGCTTAAAGTCACAGCTCTTCCTTTCACCAACAGCACTCAGACAATTCATATTTATCCTTCTCTTCTACCTTTCCCCTTCTACAACACACATGAACACTATTCCTATCTCAAATCCCTCAGCCAGACACATTCTGATCTCCTTTCGCTCACCATCTTTCTTCTTCTTGCAGCTGGGGATGTCTCACCAAACCCAGGTCCACCCTCTGTCTTACCTCAGCTCACTTCCCCAAATGACACCTCATACACCATGCCCATGTAACACTCAATATCTCATTAACTGCACTTCTGTTAGTACAACCCAATTCTCCTGTGCCCTTTGGAATGCACGCTCTGTATGCAATAAGCTTATATCTATTCACAACCTATTTATTTCATTTTCACTGCACACTCTGTATGCAATAAGCTTATATCTATTCACAACCTATTTATTTCATTTTCACTTAACCTGTTAGCCCTAACTGAAACTTAGCTTTCCTCCTCTAAAACAACTGCTGTAGCCTCTCTGTCCTATGGTGGTATGCACTTCAGTCACATTCCCAGGCCAGGAGACAAACAAGGAGGGGGAGTAGGAATTCTCCTGTCTCCACACAGTACCTTTCACTGCATTCCTTCACCCCCTCTCTTTCCGTCTCATCTTTTGAAGTTCAAGCTATTCTTCTCTCCTCCCCTATAGCTCTTCTTGTTTCAGTTGTCTATTGGCTCCCTGGCTCAGCATCACAATTTCTGGACCACTTTGAAGCCTGGCTTCCACATTTTCTCTCTTCTAATGTCCCTTCTCTCATCTTAGGGGACTTCAACATACCAGTTGATAATCCTAACATGCCTGCTGCCTCTAAACTTCTATCCCTTACCACCTCTTTTGGCCAGTCCCAGTGGACAACATCTCCAACCCACTGTGAAGGCAACTCCATAGAACTGGTCTTCACTAATTTCTGTGCCGTTTCCAACTTCCTTAACTTTCCCTTTCCTCTCTGACCACCATCTACTAACTTTCTCTCTTACTCTACCTGCTACATCTTTGCAAGCCCCCAAGAAACTGCTACCTTACAGGAATTTAAATGACTTGGATCTCACAGACTTTTCCACTCAACTGAGTCCTCTGCTCTCCGACATTTCATCCCTCTCTTGCCCAAACCTTGTGGCTTTACAGTATAATTCGGCACTAAAATCAACACTTGACAAAGCTGCACCCTCCACTGTTCGCTTTACATCAATCACTCTACGGCAACCATGGTACACCAAACATACCAGATATCTTCAGCGATGTTCACGGGCTGCTGAATGGCAGTGGAGGAAATCACGCACCTGTGCTGATTTACGGCATTATGAATTCATCCTTAAGTCCTACAACTCTGCGCTCAGCCTGGCCAAACAAGTCTATTTCTCCTCCCTTGTGTCATCTCACACATCCAACCCCAGAAAGCTATTCTCAACCTTTAACTCCCTTCTATGTCAGCCTGCACCCCTGCGCACTACCAACCTCACTTCTCAGATTATTGCGGATCACTTCAAAAATAAAATTGACACCATAAGTAAAGATATCTGTACCTCACACCACTCAAACCCAGCAATCCTACCCACCCCTTCTATTAATAAAAATCTATGCTACTTCCCTCCTGTAACAAAGGAAGAAGTCTCTGTACTCCTATCCTTGGCTCATCTCACAACATCTCACAACCTGCCCACTTAATCCTATTCCTTCACAACTTCTTCCCTCTCTCTGCTTTACTAACCCTTACTCTAACTCATCTCTTTAACCAATCTTTCACCGCTGGCACATTTCCTGATACATTCAAGCATGCGTCAATCCGTGGCCAGACTTTTAGCCGACGGATACTTGGCCGATGGACACTTGGCTGACGGACATTTGGCCGATGGACATTTGGCCGAAACACAAGTGGCTGTCAGATAACAGTTCGGCACGAGATAGATTTGATAGATAGATAGATAGATACATAGATTAGATAGATAGATCAATAGATGCAATAGATACATTTTATAGATACGATAGATAGATAGATAGATTTGATAGATAAATAGATAGATTTGATAGATAGATAATTTCCCAGACAGAGAATTACAAAACGTGCGGCCTGGGACCCATGGTAAGGTTCCAGAGGCAGTTGCGGCGCCCGAGGCTCTGATTAGAACAGAGCACTCAGGAACGCATCTGCCCTCGGCCGAAATCGGAACATTCTTTAGCTTTCTGTCCGTCAGCCAAATGTCCGTCGGCCAAATGTCCGTCTGCCAAATGTCCTTCTGCCAAATGTCCTTCTGCATTTTGTCAGAGCACCGCGTCAATCATACCAATCCTTAAAAATCCCTCGCTTGACACCTCCATGCCTTCTAACTATCGACCGGTCTCCTGACTTTCCTTTGCTTCAAAATTATGACTGGTCTATAATCGACTAACTCAATTTCTCACAACTAACTCCATTCTTGATCCACTACAATCTGGTTTCCACCGTAAATGACCTGTTATTATCAGCTAAAGCAAAAGGCAACTACTCCTTACTAATTCTTCTTGACCTATCCGCTACTTTTGACACAGTCGACCATCCTCTCCTCCTAAAAATACTACATTAATTTGGCATCCGAGACACAGCCCTCTCCTGGTTTGCCTCATATCTCTCAAACTGCTCGTTTTCAGTTTCCTTTAACAACATATTTCTGATTATATGCCTCTCTTAGTTGGAGTACTGCAAGGCTCTGTCTTGGGCCTCTTGCTTTTCTCTCTCTATACATCCTCCCTTTGAAAACTTATAGTTTCCTTTTGATTCCAGTACCACTTATATGCTGATGATACCAAAATGTATCTTTCCTCTCCTGATATCTCTCCCTCTTTACTCAACCAGATTTCCAACTGCCTCTCTGCAATTTACTCTTGGATGTCTTCACACTACCTCCAACTCAATCAATCCAAAACTGAGCTGCTTCTTATCCCCCCCTCTTCGAGACATCCAACACCTGACATTTCTCTGACGGTTGTAGACTCTATTCTCCACACCTCACCCCAGGTCCACTGTGTTGGGGTCACACTAGACTCAGAACTCACATTCAACCCACATATACAAGTACTTACCAAATCCTGCTGTTCACATCTACACAACATTTCCAGAATTTGTCCTTTCCTTACTCAAAAAACTACAAAAATACTTATTCATTCCCTTATTTTGTCACGCATTAATTTTTGCAATCTACTCCTAAATGGTCTTCTAAAACTATGCCTCTCTGCCCTCCAATCTATTATGAATGCTTCTGCTAGACTCATCTACCTAAGTCACTGATCTACATCAGCTGCTCCGCTCTTCCAGTCTCTACACTGGCTCCCCATACACTCCAGAATACAATTTAAAGTATTAACCCTAACTTAAAAAGCACTCAGAAATACAAAAAGACAGAAAGGGCACCTCCTTGTGTAGCCAATAGATATATGACTTGATGACAGCTAATAATAGAATAATACTCACAGAGTGTGACAGCAAAGATAATGCCAAGGATAGCGGTCTGGGAACTCAGCAGTGTCCCAGTGTACTGTGCACATGCAAGGGCAGCTCCTCCTTAGATCAGTAGTGGATCCGGTGGTCTGAAAAAGGTAAACGAGAGAGGGCAACTCATAGTGCAGATAAGTCAGGTATGAGGACCCCTTAGACAGATCCCAAGTAGGTGGGTACTCACAATAAAGAGCGCACACGATAGTGCAAATTTTGCTTACTGGGTATATTATAGTGTCCCAGTGCACATGTATATCAGCTCAAAGATTTCTCCACCGTTGATAAATTCAGGCAACAAAGTGCAAAGAAAGGAGACTGCAGGTGTATAATTAAAAAAGATTTATATATCAATAAAATAGTAATAACATACTATAATAATAACAAATATATAAAGATAAAATCAGTAAAAACTCGCTACGCGTTTCTCAGCACTAACCACGCCGTTTCCTCAGGCTAGTAATACTGATTGATGACAGGAGTCTCCTTTTACACAACTACAGACCAATGATTGACAGAGAAACACCCTTTGTAACAGGTGTTGTATAATTAGCACTAGTTTAAACATATGAAGTTGTGCCTAATACAATTTAACAGTTCTATTTCAAAATGCTAAATAGTAAATAATGTGGAAAAAACGAAATGCCTATATAACAACACACAATAGTAAATGTTTCAGGTGCTGCAACAACGCTGTATAATGAAAATGTAAAAAGAACAAACTAGCAATAGTATTCATACAGGCATATACTAGAGAAATCAAATGTTAGTAATAAAGGAACCTCCTTTCTCTACATTAAAACATAAGGCGATGGACTTCACACAATTTGGCGGCTCTGTCCGATAGTATTGAATAATGAATAATGCAGAAAAAGGAGATACCTTTATGACAACACACGATAGTAAATATTTTATTTTATGTAATGCAACAGCACTATATATTGAAAACCTATAAGGAGCAAGCTAATAATATTATTCATGTAAGTAAATCATAGAGGAATCTCATATTAGTAACAAAATAACCTATATAACAACACGCAGTAAATGCTATATGTATTGGAGCATTATTGTGTTTGGCCGATTATCAAACGAAAAGAAAAAAAGACGGACAAACTAGCTTTCACTTCGTTAACCCTCCAATGTGTATGTCATGCAAATAGTGGAAAAAAAGGGTGTGTGAAAATGATGAACCAATATTGATTCTTTCACAGAATGAGTGCCTTTTCGATATCTATGGATGAACCAGTGTAAATATGAATACATCTGAAAGTGGCCTTGAAAATATATATGTGAATTAATGTAATCTGAAGTTTAAATATATGTAATAATATGATAAATACGTGTACGGATAAACCAAATAACTATGGCTATACATCAACAATATGTACATAATTATGTGCACTAAATAAAATAAAATGTGAACAAGAAGGACCAATAAGAGCTGTAATATGAATGGTGCCGTCAGCTACATTTATAATAAGTGCGGTGTTTCTGTCAATCATTGGTCTGTAGTTGTTTAAAAGGAGACACCTGTCATAAATCAGTATTACTAGCCTGAGGAAACGGCGTGGTCAGCGCTGAGAAACACTTAGCGAGTTTTTACTGATTTTATCTTTATATATTTGTTATTATTATAGTATGTTATTACTATTTTATTGATATATAAATCTTTTTTAATTATACACCTGGAGTCTACTTTCTTAGCACTTTGTTGCCTGCATTTATCACCGGTGGAGAAATCTTTGAGCTGATATACATGTGCACTGGGACACTATAATATACCCAGTAAGCAGAATTTGCACTATCGTGTGCGGTCTTTATTGTGAGTACCCACCTACTTGGGATCTGTCTAAGGGGTCCTCATACCTGACTTATCTGCACTAGGAGTCGCCCTCTACCTTTTTAAAAAAGCACTCAACAGTCTAACTTTCAACTATATTTCCTTTTTCATCTTGAAATATTCCCAATCCCATCCTCTTCGATCAACCTCTGACCTACATCTCTCCGCTCCTGTTATATTTACATGTAAATCACAAATAGCCATCAGCACAATAATTTTCTAAAAGACTTTATTGGAACAATCTGTCAGCGACGTTTCGAGGTATTACCCTCTTAATCATGCTAATAAAATGATCACTTCATTACATTTAAATACCCTCTCAATGGCGCCAAACTGACCTCTCAGGGCCCTAAGGTCGCCATCTAGTGGCTAAATAGCAGCTACACCATTTAAAAACAGTTTTTTTAAGTAACAGTATTCAAATTAAAAAAATAGGGATACAAATCTAGTAAAGGAGGAAAATGGCCCTGCTTCGGCGAGCTCACAATCTACAGGTTTAGGGTGCAGAGACATAAGGTTGGGGTAGCTTGTCACATCGGTTGTAGCTGCAGCAGTGATTCAGGCAGTTCATGCATTAGTTTAGTTCAGATGAGGGATAGAGGAGAGATGGTAAGCCTATCTGAAATGGTGAGTTTTAAAGGCACGTCTGAAGCTATACAAGGTTGGAGACAGTCTTATGGAGCGGGGTAGAGAGTTCCAGAGGACAGGAGCAGCACGTGCAAAGTCTTGGAGGCGGGAGTGGGAAGTAAATATAACACTACTTTACTCCATATCCACATGTAAATCACAAATAGCCATCAGCACAATAATTTTCTAAAAGACTTTATTGGAACAATCTGTCAGTGACGTTTCAAGGTATTACCCTTTTAATCATGCTAATAAAATGATCACTTCATTACATTTAAATACCCTCTCAATGGCGCCAAACTGACCTCTCAGGGCCCTAAGGTCGCCATCTAGTGGCTAAATAGCACCTACACCATTTAAAAACAGTTTTTTTAAGTAACAGTATTCAAATTAAAAAAATAGGGATAACATAACATTTGTAACACTTGTATAAATATATATAACTTTTCTTATTCATATGTCTTATGTGAATTATAATGTAGCAGTCAGTTTAATTAGTTTTTAACTTGTGTAATTACAGAGTATTATTAAATGTTGAATATTAAATATTAAACATTGAATAGTTATAAATCATGGAATTTAGTGGAATAGTTATTTTAGTTATTTTAGTTATTTCAAATAGGGACAGACTATCGAAAACATGATAAGTCAAAATCCCTATTTAAACCTCTTGGGATTAATGTGTCAAAGTGGTGTATCCACCACATTTCACGCTGTTTAACAATGTTTCTCTGTTTCCTCCATTGCGTTGAAAATTAATGTGCTCAATGACTTTCCATCTAAGCTAGCTGATTGCATGACCCTTGTCAATAAAATGTTTTGACAAGGGTGCATCCAAATTCTTTCTTCTGATGTTTGATCTATGTTGGCTAAGTCTTTGTCGTATTAATTGGGTGGTCTCCCCCAAGTAAATTAAAGAGCACGGACACTTTTTGATGTAACTTGCCATGTTGGCAACCTCTGGCTGTAGTAGTCTATCTAAATACTTGGATATGTTTGTAAAAACAGACTTTACACAGGCCACTATAGGCATCCCTGGTGGTCTAATGGGATCCTTATGGATTTTTGGCACTGTATAGAAAATTATATTTTTGGGATTCTCTACATACAAATATTGTGCAAGTTTTTCATCAATTATACCCTGTGTTAGTGCCCCATCCAATAAATATTTGATTTCTTTTTGTATCATTTTAGTGGGATTACCACTTATTTTTTCATAAGTGTCAATATCATTAAGTTGTTCATTTATCTCTGCAATGTAATATTTTTTATCCAAGATAACTGTGGCACCGCCAGAGTACTACAGCCAGAGGTTGCCAACATGGCAAGTTACATCAAAGATACAGGACATTTCCTTATGAAAATTAAAACACTGGAATTTCCTACAGATAGGTACCTGCTGTTCACCATGGACGTCAAAAGTCTCTACACGTCGACAAAACATGAGACAAGCATAGCCGTAATTAAAAAGACTTTCATAGTGAACAGCAGGTACTCTATACCTCATTGCCAATTTCTAGAAGACTTATTCAGATTGATTTTATTTTGGATTTTTTTTCTGTTTCAGGATCAGTGGTTTAGACAAAAGAAGGGAACAGCCATGGGCTCCAACGTTGCCCCATCATACGCCAATTTATACATGAGAGAATTTGAAGAACGCTATGTATATGAAAGCGAACTCTATAAGAGATATGGCGCCATCTGGTGGCGATATATAGATTACATCTTTGGCGTGTGGTGGGGCAACGTTGAGAGCCTCTTGGAGTTTGTGAGTGAATTGAACTCTAAGGTGAGAGGGCTTCAGTTTACGGTAAACTATAGTGAACAAACAATTACCTTTTTGGATACAAGTGTGTTAAAGGGAAATAATGTCCTTAATGTAGACTTATATACAAAGGAAACAGACAAAAATACACTGTTACACTTTAAAAGTTTTCACCCTAAGAGACTCATTGAATCACTCCCTAAAAGCCATCTCGTTAGAGTAAAAAGAATAGTTAACAATGATTTAATCTTTGTAAAAAACGATTAAATGAAATGGCTAATAAATTTATTACTAGGGGTTACCCACATTAGTTAATAGAGGAGAAAATTAGGGAAGTAGAACATCCTGAGATTAGAAAACATCAATTAGAGGCAAAGAAAGCCAACAAATTGGTCTGTGTGTCACAATATAATCCTCACAGTGAGATTATTAGCAAAGCTATTAAAAGAAATTGGCACGTATTAAGAGATTGCAAAACCTCAATAGAAGAATTCAAGGAACCACCTTTAATGGCCTTTAGAAGGGCTAGTAACATCAGAGACCAATTAGTTAGATCAGATGTGGGTCCGGCCAGAGAAATAAAACAGACATATATTGGGGGTAAAAATAAGGGTTGCTTTCCTTGCTTAAATTGTGCCAGCTGCAACTCTATGATAAAGGGCAAGAGTTTCTATCATCCTCACAACAGGAAAGAATATAATATTAAAGGGTACCACACATGTGATAGTAGCTATGTCATTTATTCAATAAAGTGTTTGTGCTCTTTAATTTGCTTGGGGGAGACCACCCGATTAATAAGAGAAAGACTTAGCCAACATAGATCAAACATTAGAAGAAAGAATTTGGATGCTCCCTTATCAAAACATTTTAATGACAAGGGTCATGCAATCAGCCAGCTTAGATGACAAGTCATTGAGCACATTAATTTTCAACGCAATGGAGGAAACAGAGAAACATTGTTAAAACAGCGTGAAATGTGGTGGATACACCACTTTGACACATTAATCCCAAGAGGTTTAAATAGGGATTTTGACTTATCATGTTTTCGATAGTCTGTCCCTATTTGAAATAACTAAAATAACTATTCCACTAAATTCCATGATTTATAACTATTCAATGTTTAATATTCAACATTTAATAATACTCTGTAATTACACCAGTTAAAAACGAATTAAACTGACTGCGGCATTATAATTCATATAAGACATATATGAATAAGAAAAGTTATATATATTTATACAAGTGTTACAAATGTTATGTTATCCCTATGTTTTTAATTTGAATACTGTTACTTAAAAAACTGTTTTTAAATGGTGTAGGTGCTATTTAGCCACTAGATGGCGACCTTAGGGCCCTGAGAGGTCAGTTTGGCGCCATTGAGAGGGTATTTAAATGTAATGAAGTGATCATTTTATTAGCATGATTAAGAGGGTAATACCTTGAAACGTCACTGACAGATTGTTCCAATAAAGTCTTTTAGAAAATTATTGTGCTGATGGCTATTTGTTATTTACATGTGGATATGGAGTAAAGCAGTGTTACTCAGCCATACGTGCACTTAACAAAGAACACTGCTACCTGTTATATTTACTTCCCACTCCCGCCTCCAAGACTTTGCACGTGCTGCTCCTGTCCTCTGGAACTCTCTACCCCGCTCCATAAGACTGTCTCCAACCTTGTATAGCTTCAGACGTGCCTTTAAAACTCACCATTTCAGATAGGCTTACCATCTCTCCTCTATCCCTCATCTGAACTAAACTAATGCATGAACTGCCTGAATCACTGCTGCAGCTACAACCGATGTGACAAGCTACCCCAACCTTATGTCTCTGCACCCTAAACCTGTAGATTGTGAGCTCGCCGAAGCAGGGCCATTTTCCTCCTTTACTAGATTTGTTTAGTTTTGTAATGTTTTGTATTTTATCACAAATCTGTGTCATTGTAAACCCCTATCATTGTACCCAGTGCTACGGAATTTGGTGACGCTATACAAATAAATAATAATAATATGTATACATATGTATACAGTATATGTGTTTATATGTGCATATGTCTGTAAATACATATATATATACACATATAATTACATATGTACACACAACTATATATATATATATATATATATATATATATATACAGTATATATATTGTGTATATATATATATATATATATATATATATATATATATATATATATATATATATATATATATATATATATAAGAATTCTTGTTTTATTCACTTGTCTGATAACGAGGTCACTCCTCGAAAAACATTAACAATATGGATTAAAACTTTTTGTAACACAGTGAGTGCTCTCTTTGGACTTATTTGCATATTACTGTATGGGATGCACCCCGGCTTAAAGAAGAATAGTGAGTGGCTTAGGATGTGTACCCAGTTCAGTCTGTGCGGTCCATTCCTGTGTTTTGTATTTACATAGGGGAGGTTACAAAAGCCTGTGTCACCCTGGGAAGAATTCTTGTTTTATTCACTTGTCTGATGACGGGGTCACTCATCGAAAACATTAACAATATGGATTAAAACATTTTGTAACATGGCGAGTGCTCTCTTTGGACTTATTTATATATATATATATATATATATATATATATATATATATATACATATACTCACTGGCCACTTTATTAGGTGTACCTTGATAGTACCAGATTGGACCCCGTTTTGCCTTCAGAACTGCCTTAATTCTTTGTGGCATAGATTCAACAAGGCATTGGAAACATTCCTCTGAGATTTTGGTCCATATTGACATGATAGCATCACGCAGTTGCCAGCTGCACATCCATGATGCGAATCTCCCATTCCAACACATCTCAAAGGTGCTATATTGTATTGAGATCTTGTGACTGTGGAGGCCATTGGAGTACAGCTAACTAATTGTCATGTTCAAGAAACCAGTTTGAGATGATTTGAGCTTTGTGACATGGTGCATTATTCTGCTGGAAGTAGCCCTTAGAAGATGGGTACACTGTAGTCATACAGGGATTGACATGGTCAGCAACAATACTCAGGTAGGCCATGGCATTTAAACAATGATCAATTGCAACTCAAGGGCCCAAAGTGTGCCAGGAAAATATCCCCCCCACACCACCACCACCAGCCTAAAATGTTTATACAAGGCAGGATGGATCCATGCTTTCATGTTGTTTATGCCAAACTCTGACCCTACAATGTGAATGTTGCAGCTGAAATAGAGACTCATCAGACCAGTCAACATTTTCCAATCTTCTATTGTCCAATTTTGGTGAATCTGTGTGAATTGTAGCCTCAGTTTCCTGTTCTTTTTTTTATTTTTTTATTTCTTTCTCTTTATTTCAAATTATATTTTCAAACAAACAGGTTTGCGAATCACAGCACGCAAAATAGTAACAACCCACATATGGAGATGTAGTTTAAGCAAGAATGTCCAGATACCACCACTTAATTATAAAGTTCTGTTCAGGGTATAAAAATCCAGCAGTGTTGAGGGATAGAGTAGTTTGTTCTCCATATGAGTTGAAGGTGGTGATACGTACTGAGAGATGCATAAACAATGAGACATTGATGTAACAACAAAATTAAGCATTCTAAAACAGAAACAGAAAGATAAACAGAAACAAAAACAAATCAGGGAATTATATGCAACAGGGGACGTAGGTTGGGGGCATATCTTTCCTCTACCTCCCAGCTATGGTGCTCTCTAATCTTCTAGTCGAATGAGGGATATATTATGTGGTTGCAAAAGTATATTTATTCCCAGAGGAACATCATGTCATGGAAAAAAATCTTACTGACCTGTCTTAAAATAATGGAATCTCTCCAGGATTAGTGTACTTTTCAATTGCTCGACCCATTGACTTAGGCTTGGGATTTGTTTTTTTTTCCAAAATATGGGAATAAGACGTTTGGCAGCGTTTATTAGGATTTGGTAGAGATGTTTTCTGATTTTACAAGGGGTGGGTAAGGTGGCATTAAAAAGAATCACCTCTGGGGAAAGCTCTGTTTGAACACCACTTATGGTGAAAGCTATTTCATGTATTCGTGCCCAGAAAGATTTTATCGCAACACAATCCCACCAGATATGACACATGGTGCCCACTTGGCCACATCCTCTCCAGCATCTATCGCTGGCATTTGTGAACATGTGTTTCAGTTTGCTCTGAGTTAAATACCATCTAGTTGTGATCTTTAAGTTAGTCTCTAACCCCGACGCTGAGTGGGCTAACTTGGTTGTGGCTTTAAACCAGGAGGACCACTGTTTGGCCGAGATGTGTCTGTTAAGCTCTTTCTCCCAGTTAAGCTTTTAATTCGGTTTTGTGGAGTAAAAAGACTTAAGAAGGCATCTATACATTAGGGAAATTGTTTTTTTAGGAGGGGCTGGTGATGTGCAAAGGGATTCAAAAATTGTGAGAGGTCTTAGTAAGTCTTTCTGTGATTTGTGGGATGCCATGAAATGTCTTACCTGATTATAATACAACCAGGAGTGAAATTGGGTTAAGTCTCTCTCCAGCAGTATTTCTCTAGAAGACATCCGGCCATGTGTTAATAAGAGATATATAGGCATATGGCTTCTCAGAGAGGTTGGTTTTAGACTGATGGGTGGATTTCTAGGGGCCTCTACTGGGAATTCCCTGTTCGGTGTAATATTGATAATGGAGAATAGTGCGAAGAAATGAGGTGAAATTTGTTTCTAAGCAGCGTCCAGTCTGACCAAGCCTCCTTGAGAATTGGGTAGGCAGCTATGGAATCTATACAGGGTTTTTGGGGGGCCCAACAAATACTACCCAAACAGGGGACGCCCAGGATTTGTTGCTCCAACTCAACACATCTCTTATAGGAATTTTCTCCTTGCCTACACCAATCAATTACTCTGCTCATTGAAGGCGCTAGTTTGTACAGGTTAATGTTGGGAACCCCTAGACCCCCTTCTTCCCTGTGAGTATACATAGTACTTTTTGCTATTCTTGGGGGTCTTCGGTGCCAAATATATGTGTCGATTATGGCCTGGAGTTTCCAGATATATGTGTCAGTGCCAGGGATAGGCAAAGCCTGTAAGACATAGAGGGCCTTTGGCAAAAGGGTCCTTTTTGTTGCTGCGATTCTGCCCAACCAGGAAATGTTCTTTGGGAGCCAGTAGGAGGACAGTTGAGTAAACTCTTCTAAGAGTTTGCCATAATTTAATTTACGGAGGTCGTTTAATTTGGGTGTAAGAAAAATCCCTAAATATTTTAAGGCATGAGTTTGAATTTTAAAGGGGAATTGTTGTTTAATTAATAAAAGATCTGCATCCGGCATATTTAAGGGGAGGATTTTGATTTATTATGGTTAATTAAGAAATTTGAGACCCTGCCAAATGTTTCTAATTCGTCTTGGACAGCTGACAAGGATTGTCGTGGAGAGGATAAGGTCATTAGGATATCATCGGCGAACATTGCCAGTTTGTAGATCTCTCCTCCCAATGTGATGCCATGCACGTTTGGGTTGTTACGGATTCGCTCAGCCAAGGGCTCCAGGGACAACACGAACAGTAAGGGGGAAAGAGGACAGCCTTGGCGGGTGCCATTACTGATTTCAAAAAAGTAAGACAGAGCCCCATTAAGTCTGACTTGAGCTGAGGGATATGAGTAGAGGGCGAAAATTTTGTTAATAAATGTAGGGGGAAAGCCGAATTTTTGAAGAGTGGACCAGAGAAAAGTCCAGTCCAGCCTATCAAAACCTTCTCAGCATCGGTTGATAGAAATACAGAAGGGATATTAAATTTTTTGGTATAGTCCATGAGGTGTACTACTTTGCACGTGTTGTCCCTGGCCTCCCGAGATGGCACGAACCCCACTTGATCATAATGGATCAAATTTGGTAAGAGATTGTTTATTCTATTTGCTAGGATTTTAGCATACAATTTTAGGTCGGCATTTAGCAAGGAGATGGGTCTAAAATTTGCTGGGGAGGTGGGGGGCTTGCCTGGTTTAGGGAGGATCAAAATATGAGCCCATAACATAGTGTCTGGGAACCTATTCTCGTCAGAAATATGGTTGAACAGATTAAGGAGGTGTGGGGTCAATTGGGCTTTAAAGGTTTTGTAGTATCTATTTGAGAAACCGTCTGGGCCAGGGGCCTTCTCCGGCTTCAGGTCTATTATAGCGTCCAAGATCTCTTTCCTAGTAATTGGGGCGTCTAGTAAATCTTTCTCGTTAGTGCTTAGTTCGGGGAGTGAAATGTCCTTGAGGTATTTATCGCATAGAGTCTTGTGTGACTCCAAGGGTCTGTTTGGAAATAAGTTATATATCATGATAAAAAGATTTAAAAGTGTTGCCTATGGTCTTTGTATCTTCAATAACCTTGCCATGTTGTGAAGTAAGTGAGTGAATGTATGACTGGAGTGATTGTTTTCTTAATGCCCTAGCCAAGAGTTTCCCGGATTTATTCCCCTCCCCATAATATTTTTGTTTTATATGCATTTGTTGTTTTTGGGACTCTATTTGTATATATTGATTAAGGTTGTTTCGCTTGTCATTTAGGGTGGTGAGTAGAGATTGGTCTGTTGGGTGTAGTTTTAAAAGCTAATCAGCCTCAGAGACTTCCTGTGCTAGCCTAGTATATGATGTTAGGGATTGCTTTTTCTTAGTTGCTTTAATCTTGATGAGGTCACCCCTAATGAAAGCCTTATGGGCTTCCCAGACCATAGTTGTGTTAGAATCAGGAAGGTTGTTGAGGGAGAAATAGAGGTCTAATTGTTTGTTAATTTTTCCCACCGTCTGTGGGTCAGAAAGTAAGGAGTCATCTAATTTCCAAGAGAAGGGCTTTACCGGGATGGATGGCCATTCTAGTTTACACTCTACCAGGGAATGGTCAGACCAGGATGTATGTTTTATATTAATGTCTTTAACTAAAGAGAGGGCAATGTGGTCTACCAGGATGTAGTCAATTCTGGAATAGCTTTTTTGTGGGTGAGAAAAGAAGGTATAGTCCCTTGTATGTGGATAAGCATACCTCCATGCATCATGGAGAGTTAGAGACTTAATGTTCTGCCAAATTGAATGTAAAAATTTCCGGTTGGGTCTAATGTGAGAATTTGAACAATCTAGTTCAGGATCTAAGGGGGTGTTTAAATCTCCAGCAACTACAAGCAGGCCTTTCTGAAGATCAGATATTTTAATGGAGATGCGGGAGAAAAATTTATCCTGACCAGCGTTAGGAGCATAAATATTTACTATGGTGATCGGCTTACTGAACAACAGGCCTGAGATCCCTATGTACCTGCCCTCTCTATCTTTATCCACCTGGAGGAGTTTAAATGGGATAGACCTATGTAGCAATATGCTTACTCCATTCACCTTTTTAGTGGGACATGTACTATGGTAGTGTTGAGGGAAGTGAGGGGAAAAGTATTTGGGAATTGTATTAGCTTTAAAATGAGTCTCCTGCAATATTAATATATGCCCACCTCTTTTGCATAAATCTCCAATGGCCATAGCTCTCTTGTTCGGGCTGTTAATACCTTTTACATTCTGTGTGATAATTTGGATAGTCTGTGTTGTTAGAGACGGCCTAGCCATATAATCCTACAGAGTAAACAAAATAAGCATATAGGTTTTCACATGACATGAAGGTAATGCTAGAATTCATTGAATTTCCCTGGACACATAAAGAAAACAACATTAAAAAACTATAACAGTATAATATAGAAATATAAAAAAATACACAACTGGTGTAGAACCGATGGGAGAGGACGGGAATCCTCTGAGTTGGGAGATAATCCCCTTATGGGCTTAAACATGTTAATTAGAGATGTGTAACACCTGTAGCAGGACATAATATGAACAACAATAAATGCTTTTTTATGTTATGCAAGGGACAAAGAGAGAACTGCGCTGGACCAAACAGAGCTCACTTCAAAGATTATTAAAACATGTGTCCCCTACTCATTGGGACATGGCCCAGTGAGAGAGAGATTTGGAAAAACATCATTAACATATTATTTATTGTCAATGCCCAGCGCACACCCTATCCTATGCCAACATATACTGTCATTCCTGCCATCCTAAGACATATCAATCATGCAAAACAAGTCCACATATATAAAGTAACTAAAATGCTGTTATGTATCATAAAGTTCTATAATAAAGCCCCCTTGAGGGCCGAGTCATCCAGGCTAGTAGTTACCATCCTGGGGCTATCAGCCCATTGAGTCAGACGACACAGGCCAGATTTGGTTTTGCCGGATTTTCTTGGGGATGCTTCCTGCCACTCCTCCCTTTGTGGAAGCGGAGGAGGATGCAGGTCTGTTGTAGCTGCGGTGTGATTGGAATCCTCCCGCGGGGGTGGTAGATTAATTTCTAAGGACTTGCAGATCTGTTCCATGTCCTCCTGTGAGTGACACAATAACCTCTTGCCTTTCCAGGACATTTGCAGATGAAATGGATGGCCCCATAGGTATGGGATGTTGAGTTGCCGCAGCTTAGTTGTTAAAGGCCTGAGTTCCCTTCTTTTTAATAAAGTCCTGTGCGTCAGGTCTTCGAATACCTGTATGGAGGCTGATCTAAACCTTATAGGATGCTTCTGTCTTGCCCTTTTCATAATATCCTCCTTGATGGAGTATGTGGTAATTTTGACGATAACGTCTCTTGGGGGCTGGTCTCCCATAGGCTTACCCCTTAGGGCTCTGTGGAAGCGGTCTAATGCTATTGGGGTGTCATCACCTGTGTCCAGTAGGAAAGAGAAAAGACCCTGGATAAAGTCCTCGAGATCTGCTGGGGTTACGGTTTCAGGAATGCCCCGGATTCTTACATTGCCCCTACGACTCCTGTTTTCCAGGTCATCGATCTTATTTTCCATTTGAGCCATGTCAGTGTCTTGCTGCGCTATCTTAGCCCTCAGGAAAGCGATGTTAGAAGTAGTAAGATCAGATTGACTCTCAAGTTTCTCTACCCTCTGGCCGACTTCAGAAATTTCTTTTTTGATGTCTGCAATCTCCTCTCTAATACACTGTCTGACCTGGCCAACCAGAGAGGATAAGTCTTTTTTAGATGGAAGTGAGTCAAGTAATGCTTTAGGGATAGTGATAGCAGATTCCAGATTTTCCAGCTCTGATTCTGGGGAAGATGAGGGAGATCTGGGGTGAGTCACTGATAGTTTGGAAGTGACAGGAGTAGAGGTTTCCATAGATTTAAAAAAAATATTCACAGAGGGTGTTTGGCCTGTTTCTTAGCAGGCTTTTCAGGATTGCCTCCTTTCTTAGGCTGCTTGGGTGTACTGCTAAATGGGACGCGGGGCTAGGAGAATTTTATTCTCTCATTGGGTGCTAAACTAAGCAAGAGTGTTTATGGAGAGCAGTAAGGCAGCCAATATATGAAGGGCTGGAAAGTGACAGATATGAAGCCCCTTTAATTATATGGTGATATTTCTGTACAGTCTTCTATATCACTGTCTTTGCCGCCAGAGAAGATCAGGCGCCAAAATAAAGCATAGCCTTTTCATGCAGCACTGGCTTATGGTGTCGCCTGAGGTTCTAGGCAGGGAGATAATTAGGTAGTGATGGCGCAGGAAAAATGTGGCTGGTACATGCACTCAATTTAATCCATTCTAGGCATTCTCCTATAGCTCAATTGATACTCAGTCTCAGGATGGAGCAGTACGATAATATGTAGTGACTGGTGCCACATTAAAGTGTATGGGAGGAGTGTATGGCTCGTCAGTGGTGGCTGTGAATGTCATACCCTAACGGATCCTGATTAGTTGTCTTCCGATATCTGTCACCTTCTCAAGGGCTGAATTAACCCTTTCAGCAGTCCGCTATATTCCGTTGCATGTGGGTCACATGCATCGGGTATTTAAGGATCTGAAGATGGGTATTTTGCAAACCGGAGCCCACGTGGCTCTCTCCGCCACAGTGAACAATCATACGTTGATGCCGAGTTTAGGATAAACACCAGAGACCTGGAAAAATATCTCAGTCTGCTGTCCGGTAGTTTGTAGGCACTTTTTACATGATTTTCTGCGTTGGTTAGGTGTTTAGTAGCTATTTAGCCCTGAAGGGAGCTCGGAGCTCACAGAAGTGCAGCCATCTTCACAGAGCGCTGGCTCTGCCCCCCTCCAGTTTCCTGTTCTTATCTGACAGGAGTGGCACCGGATGGGGTCCTCTGCAGCTGTAGCCCATCTGCTTCAAGGTTCGACATGTTGTGCATTCAGAGATGGTATTCTGCATACCTTGGTAGCAACGAGTGGTTATTTGAGTTACTGTTGCCTTTCTATCATCTCAAACCAGTCTGCCCATTCTTCTCTGACCTCTGACATCAACAAAGCATTTTCATCCACACAACTGTTGCTCACTGGATATTTTCTCTTTTTTGGACCATTTTCTGTAAACCCTAGAGATGGTTGTGGATGAAAATCCCAGTAGATCAGCAGTTTTTGAAATACTCAGACCAGCCCGTCTGGCACCAACAACCATGCCACATTCGAAATCACTTAAATCCCCTTTCTTCCCCATTCTGATGCTCGGTTTGAACTTCAGCAAGTCATCTTCACCAGATGCCTAAATGCATTGAGTTACTGCCGATTGGCTGATTAGCAATTTGTGTTACTAATCAATTGAACAGGTGTACCTAATAAAGTGGCCGGTGAGTGTGTATATATATATATATATATATATATATATATATATATATATATATATATATATATATATATATATACATACATACATATTTAGACATGTATATGTATGTATCTCTATGTTAAAGCAGCCCTTTTTTTCAAACACCTGAGACCTCATATCTTTGTACCCTTATCACTTTTTTATACAATCTTTTTTTAATACTTTTTATTAGACAATATTATTATGAGTGTAACTGTAATGTACAATGTATTGTATGTGTATTGTGCAAATTTTTTGTATCGCGTAACAGTTAACCAGATCTCTGAAGTCGTGCGAACCCAACGCTCATTTAATTAAATTGTGCTCAACTGAACCTATTCACTTTCAACTTGTAATATGCACTCTACTTCCGACGTGCCCACAGAGCCGCTATACACCCCTTATCACTCATGCCACAGTTAGCATGTCACTCTTAATCTACCGTCTGATTCGCAGAAAATGCTTGTTATATAAACTATCATTCTAAATTTTCCTGTAGCCCCCCAATAAGCTTTTAGGGAGTAAATGGGAAAGTAAAGTATGTCACAAATTATTCTATTTTTTTTACAAAGTTATATTTTTCACTAGTCACATTAAAAAACAAATTCTGCTAACTTTATAAAGTATTGCGAACTGACAAAGTATTCCCTGAGGCTGTAAAAATTCTTTCTTGCTCCATGCTGCTGTTCCAGAATAGATATTGAAACTTTCAGAATTAAACGGAACAGAGACACATTTTATCTGACCTTATGCTCTATACAAATGACTGACAGTTTTTAAATAAAATATATTTTTCTATTGCTAAAAATTAAAGTGACTGCTTATATAATCCATAGGACAATGAAATATCAATATAATCTAAAGTTTTACTAACTTTATAATACGTTTACACTAATTAATTATACAGTATATGTAAATGCATTAAAATACATATAGTCATATCCTAATGTATTTACACTGTGAGTATTATTTTTTTTATTTCTAAAAAAAAGTTCTGAGTCAATTTGTAATAATTTCCATAGTGTATGAGCTATAAAAAAAATTACATTCTGTAACGTTTATTGTAAGACAAATGTGTCACAATTGGTTGATTTATTTGACTATTTAACTGAAGTGATAGACCAGGGAGGAGCAGAATATGTTTTTTATTTAACACTGCTCCACAGAAGAAACTAATTAATAAACTGCTTTGCCTTGGGCTAGACTCAAGAATAATTAAATAGATAGAATGTTGGCTTAAGGATTGGGGTAGAGAGGCCAAATCATGTTAGAAATGTTATTGATAACAAGCATTGCGCAAATTAGTAAGAGACATTGCCATCAACTGAGATCACATTGGGTTAGACAAAAAGTAAACGATGATGATTTACTAAAAATATCTGATTAGAATTTTGCATGCGCTGGTATTACTAAGTTGAGCGCAAATATCGCGGAAACGATATTTTGCGCTCAACTTGTAATCTGGCCCTAAATCTTTCCGATTCTTGTTTTGGGTTTGGGGTAGGGGGTATATAAGTACACCTTTTAAATAATCTAAAATCCCTTATTTAAAGGAGGACAGTCACCTAGATTACGAGTTTTGAGCTAAACAGGGTGCGTAACAAATGCAACAAAAGTTGCGTTATTTCACCCTCCATATCGATGCCATTACGAGTTTCTGAAAAGCATCCTTGTGCGTGCGATATGGTTGTGTTAAGTTCCATACTGCACAAAAGCCAAGGGCTGCTTTGATGTGCTTGTGCACGCTTTCTCCCATAGACATCAATGGAGAGAGAGTGTTACAAATAAAAACTAACACCTGCGATCGCGGAATTAAAAATCTCTGTAACGCAACCCCATTGATGTCTATGTGGAAAAAAAAGTTACGTTTAAACCTAACACCCTAACATAAAGCCCAAGTCTAAACACCCCTAATCTGCTGGCTTCGGCATCGCCAACAACTAAATAAAGTTATTAACATCTAATCTGCCGCTCCCGACATCGCCAACATTATTAAAAGTTATTCACCCCTAATCAGCTGCTCTCTTACATCGCCAACACTAATAAAAGCTATTAACCCCTAATCTGCCACTCCCCGACATCGCCACAACTATAATAAAGTTATTAACCCTAATCCGCCGCTCCCCAACATTGGCGCGACTATAATAAATTTATTAACCCCTAAACCTCCGGCCCCCCACATTGCAGCCACAAAATAAACCCATTAACTTCTAAACCGCCGCCCCCCACATCACAAAACACTAAATTAAACTATTAATCCCTAAACCTAACACTATGAAAAAAATTAAAAAATCTAAATTACAACTAAAAAAACAGTTTACAACTAAAAAAGTTTACCAAAAAAATAATTAACACTAAAATCACGAAAAATAAAAAACACTAAGATTACAAAAAAATAAATGAAATCATCAAAAATAAATACAATTACACCTAATCTAATAGCCCTATAAAAATAAAAAAGCCCCCCCAAAACAAAAACACCCCCTAGCCTACAATAAACTACCAATAGCCCTTAAAAGGGCCTTTGTAGGGCATTGCCCTAAAGAAACAGTAAAACCCACCACCCAACCAACCCCCCAAAATAAAAAACCTAACTCTAAAAAAAACCTAAGCTACCCATTGCCCCTAAAGTGGCATTTGTATGGGCATTGCCCTTAAAAGGGCATTTAGCTCTTTTACATTGCCCTTGAAAGGGCATTTAGCTCTTATTCAAAGCCCAAAGACCTTATTTTAAAAAAAACCCCACCCAAAACCCCCCCAAAAAACCTAACACTAACCCCAGAAGATCTACTCACAGTTCCTGAAGTCTGGATATCTATCTCCATCCAGTGGTGGCGATGTCTTCATCCAGGCGGCGAGGTCTTCATCCATCCCGGGGGCGTTTTCTATCTTGATCCCGGCAGCGCGGAGCTGAGCCATCCTGGAAGTCAAAGACATCCTGCGCGGAGCGTCCTCTTCATACGGTCACCGCCGTACACTGAAGTTGAATGCAAGGTAGCCATTTCAAAATGGCATACCTTGCATTTCTATTGGCTGATTTGATTCTTCAAATTCAAATCAGCAAATAGGATGAGAGATTCTGAAATCCTATTGGCTGTTCTAAACAGCCAATAGGATGAGACCTACTAAAATCCTATTGGCTGCCACAGAGATGAAGATACAAGATGCCCCCGGGATGGATAAAGACCTCGCCACCTGGATGAAGATCTTGCCGCCTAGATAAAGATGGATGTCTAGACTTCAGAAACCATGAGTAGATTTTCTGGGGTTAGTGTTAGGTTTTTTAAAAAAGATTTTGGGTGGGGTTTTTTTTTAGATTAGGGCTTTGGGCTTTGAAAAAGAGCTAAATGCCCTTTTAAGGACAATGCCCATACAAATGCCCCTTTAGGGGCAATGGGTAGCTTAGGTTTTTTTAGATTCAGTAGAAAGTTAACCCTCCCTCTTAACAGTCAGACTTGTGTGTGGTGGAGGTGTGTGAGGGGGTCATACAGCTTTGACTACGGCTATTGGCCGAAACGCGTCAGCCTACCTCTTAACGCTACCTCAGTGGAACATAATGTGTGTTTGACAATTGAGCACACGGATTGATCGTTTGTTTTGCTTGTTTTGCTGCTGCAAAGAATTTTAAAGAATTTGTTTCAATAAAGCACTTTGGATTTTAAACAAGAGCTCCCTGGGTACCTTCTTTTCTTTATTGGAATAGGTTTTTTTAGAGTTAGGTTTTTTATTTTGGGGGTTGGTTGGGTGGTGGGTTTTACTGTTGGGGGGACTTTGTATTTATTAACAGGTAAAAGAGTTAATTTCTTTAGGGCAATGCCATACAAAAGGCCCTTTTAAGAGCTATTAGTAGTTTATTGTTGGCTAGGGAGTGTTTTTATTTGGGGGGGGGGGGGTTATTTTTAAAGGGCTATTAGAGTAGGTGTAATTGTTTTTATTTTTGATAATTCTGTTTATTTATTTTTTTGTAATCTTAGTGGGGGTGTTATCCTGATTTTAGTGTTAATTATTTTTGGTATACATACACCTAGATTTAGAGTTTGGCGTTAGCCATCAAAAGCAGCGTTAAAGGGTCCTAACGCTGCTTTTTACCACCCGCTGGTATTTAGAGTCAGCCAGAAAGGGTCTAACGCTCACTTCCTCACCGCGACTCCAGGCTACCGCAGATCCCCTTACGCCAATTGCGTATCCTATCTTTTCAATGGGATCTGCCTAATGCCGGTATTTGGAGTCTTGGGAGAAGTGAGCGGTAGAGCCTCTACCGACAAAAAAAGTCAGTAGTTAAGAGCTTTATGGGCTAACGTGTGAATATAAAGCTCCTAACTACTGTGCTACAAAGTACACTAACACCCATAAACTACCTATGTACCCCTAAACCGAGGCCCCCCCACATCGCCGCCACTAAAATAAATATTTTTAACCCCTTATCTGCCGACCGGACACCGCCGCCACCTACATTATACCTATAAACCCCTAATCTGCTGCCCCTAACATCGCCGACCCCTATATTATATTTATTAACCCCTAATCTGCCCCCCCAATGTTGCCGCTACCTTACCTACACTTATTAACCCCTAATCTGCCGACCGGACCTCGCCGCCACTATAATAAATGTATCAACCGCTAAACCACCGCACTCCCACCTCGCAAACACTATAATAAATAGTATTAACCCCTAATCTGCCCTCCCTAACATCGCCGCCACCTACCTACAATTATTAACCCCTAATCTCCCGCCCGCACCGTCGCCGCTACTATAATAAAGTTATTAACCCCTAAACCTAACTCTAACCCTAACCCTAATGCCCCCCTAACATAAATATAATATAAATGAAACTAAATAATATTCCTAAAATTAACTAAATTAATCCTATTTAAAACTAAATACTTACCTATCGAATAAACCCTAATATAGCTACAATATAACTAATAATTACATTGTAGCTATTTTAGGATTTATATTTATTTTACAGGCAACTTTGTATTGTATTGATAGGAACAGCCAATAGAATGCGAGTTCAATATGAGTTCAATACGATTGGCTGATTGGATCAGCCAATCGGATTGAACTTCAATCTGATTGGCTGATTGCACCAGCCAATCAGATTTTTTCTACCTTAATTCCGATTGGCTGATAGAATTCTATCAGCCAATCAGAATTGAAGGGACGCCATCTTGGATGACGTCCCTTAAAGGAACCTTCATTCGTCGGGAAGTCGTCGGTTGAAGAGGATGGCTCCGCGTCGGCTCCTTTGAAGATGGCTCCGCTCCGCTCCGGATGGATGAAGATTGAAGACGCCGCCTGGATGAACACTTCTACCGAATGGAGGACCTCTTCTTGCCCCGCTTGGATGAAGACTTCTACCGGATCAAGGACCTCCTCTGAGCACTTTGGATGAAGATTTCGGCTTGGCTGGGTGAAGACGACTCAAGGTAGGGAGATCTTCAGGGGGTTAGCGATACATTTTTTAAGGGGGGTTTGGGTGGGTTAGAGTGGGGGTATGTGGGTGGTGGGTTGTAATGTTGGGGGGGTATTGTATTTTTATTTTCAGGTAAAAGAGCTGATTACTTTGGGGCAATGCCCCGCAAAAAGCCCTTTTAAGGGCTGGTAATAGAGCTGATTACTTTGGTAGTTTAGAATAGGGTAGGGCATTTTTTTATTTTGGGGGGATTTTTTATTTTATTAGGGGGCTTAGATTAGGGTAATTAGTTTAAACTTCTTGTAATTCTTTTTTATTTTTTGTAAGTTAGTGTTTTTTTGTATTATAAAATAGTTTATTTTATTGTATTTTAATTTAGCTAATTGTAGGTAATTTATTTAATTAATTTAATGATAGTGTAGTGTTAGGTGTATTTGTAACTTAGGTTAGGATTTATTTTACAAGTAATTTTGTACTTATTTTAACTAGATAGCTATTAAATAGTTATTAACTATTTAATAGCTATTGTACCTAGTTAAAATAAATACAAAGTTGCCTGTAAAATAAATATAAATCCTAAAATAGCTACAATGTAATTATTAGTTATATTGTAGCTATATTAGGGTTTATTTGATAGGTAAGTATTTAGTTTTAAATAGGATTAATTTAGTTAATTTTAGGAATATTATTTCGTTTCATTCAGGTGGCGGCGATGTTAGGGAGGGCAGATTAGGGGTTAATACTATTTATTATAGTGTTTGCGAGGCAGGAGTGCAGCAGTTTAGGGGTTAATACATTTATTATAGTGACAGCGAGGTCCGGTCGCCAGATTAGGGGTCAATAAGTGTAGGTAAGGTAGAGGCGACATTGGGGGGGCAGATTATGGGTTAATAAATATAATATAGGGGTCGGCGGTGTTAGGGGCAGCAGATTAGGGGTTCATAGGGATAATGTAGGTTGCGGCGGTGTCCGGAGCGACAGATTAGGGGTTAATAGTATAATGCAGGTGTCAGCGATAGCGGGGGCAGCAGATTAGGGGTTAATAAGTGTAAGGTTAGGGGAGTTTAGACTCTGGGTTCATGTTAGGGTGTTAGGTGTAGACTTAGAGAGTGTTTCCCCATAGGAAACAATGGGGCTGCGTTAAGAGCTGAACGCTGCTTTTTTGCAGGTGTTAAGTTTTTTTTAAGCACAAACTGCCCCATTGTTTCCTATGGGGATATCGTACACGAGCACGCTTTTCCAGTTTACCGCTACCATAAGCAACGCTGGTATTGAGGGTTGAAGTGGAGCTAAATTAGGCTCAACGCTCCCTTTTCTGAGCCTAACGCATCCCCTCAGACAACTCTAAATACCAGCGTTGTCTTAAGGGTGCACTGGGAAAAAAAGCAGCGTTAGCTACGCGGGTCTTTACCGACAAAACTCTAAATCTAGCGGTTAGATTTTTAAAAATTTTCATAGGATTTTTTTTTTTTTGTTGTAATTTAGATTTTTAATCTTTTTTCTTAGTGTTAGTTTTTTTAAATGTGTAATTTAGATATTTTAATTAGTAGTATTTTTTATTTTATTAGATTAGTTATGTTAGGTTAATTTATAGTTTAATGTTAGGTTTATATTTATTTCACAGGTAAGTTTTTATTTATTTAAATAGAGTTATATTGTAATTTTAATTTAAAGTTAGGGGGCTGATAGGTTTAGGGGTTAATAGTCTAATTTAGTGTTTTGTGATGTGGGGGGGCCGCCGGTTTAGGGGTTAATAGGTTTATTTACTGGCGAATATGTGGGAGGCCGAACGTTTAGGGGTTGATAACTTTATTTAGTGGCGGCGATGTTGGGGAGTGGCAGGATAGGGGTTAATAACTTTATTATAGTGTCGCCGATGTCAGGGTGCGGGAGAATAGGGGTTAATATATTTAAATAGTGTTGGCGATGTGAGTGGGTGGGTGGTAGATTAGGGGTTAATAACTTTATTGAATAGTCAAGATGTGGGTGGGCAGAAGATTAGGGGTTAATAAGTTTAATATAGTGTTTGCGATGCAGGATGTTGGAGGTTTAAGGGTTAATTTGTAGTTTATGGGTGTTAGTGTACTTTGTAACACTTTAGCTATGAGTTTTGTGAAACATTTTTGTGGTGCAAAACTCATAATTACTGCTCTCAGATGGCAGTATGGATTGTGTTGGTATAGGCTGTAACGCAAGCATTTTAGCCTCACCGCACAACCTGTAATACATGTGCTATGGATATCCCACACAAAAATGTCATTTTTTTGAGTGCAGGATTGACGTTGCGTTACAGGCTAAAATGCTTGCAATATTGCTATACCGACACGACTCGCAATAGCGGCTTTACTGCTTTTCCGCTGAAATTTAAATTTTTTCAGTGTTAAAAGCCGCAATGCAAAACTCGTAATCTAGGTGAGTATTAATTTATAAATATATATGGATTTGAATAGGGGCCTAAGAAAGCCCTATCTCAATAGCAGCAGTATTTTAGGTATCCAAAAGCCCTTATTTAAATGAAGATGAGCATTTCATTTCAGATTTGGGCATCCTTGGGGGTTTTTATAGCAAAATTATCACCTGCTACAAATATTTGAGTGGATGGCCTAATATTAGCAGTACATTAAGGCCCTGTAAGACCTTATTTGAATAAAGATAAGCCCCTGTTTCAAATTGAAAGGGACATGAAGCCCATTTTGTTTTCTTTCATGAATCCAAATAGAGCATATGATTTTAAACAACTTTCCAATTTACTTTTACTACTATTATCTAATTTGTTTAGTTCTCTTGGTATCCCTTGTTGAAAACGATACCTAGGTATGTTTAGAGCTACTTATTGGTGGCTGCACATATATGCATCATGCTATTAGCTCACCCAATGGGTTAACTAGCTGCCAGTAGTGTATTGCTTCTTTTTCAATAAAGAATACCAGGAGAATGAAGCAAATTAGATAACAGAAGTGCAACCCCAATTCCAAAAAAGTTGGGACAGTATGGAAAATACACAAAAACAAACAAAAAGAGTCTAAAGAAAACCAAACATGTTCTTTCATGACTCAGAGAATATAATTTTAAACAACTTTCCAATGTACAACCCCAATTCCGAAAAAGTTGGGACAGTATGGAAAATTTAAAAAAACAAACAAATAAAAAGAATCATTTGAAAATTCCGTTCACACTGTAATATATTGAAAACACATTATTAACACATTATTTGATGTTTTACTTTGTGAATTTAATGCATTTTTAAAAATATACCCTCATTTAAAATCTGATGACTGCAACACTCTCCAAAAAAGTTGGGACAGTCGACTGTTTACCACTGTGTAACATCACCTTTTCTTCTAATAACAATTATTAAGCATTTGGGCACTGAAGACACCAGTTGGTTACGTTTAGCAAACAGAATTTTCCTCCATTCATCCATTATGCATGTCTTCAGTAGCTCAACTGTACGGGCCTTCGTAGCCTTATTTTGCGCTTCAATCAGAGACAGGTCAGGATTGCAGAAAGGCCATGCTAGCACCCGTTCTCTCTGTTTATGCGAACAATGCACTTGTAATCAGGACAGAATGTGGTTTTGTGTTGTCCTGCTGGAAAATGCAGGGATGTCCCTGAAAAGGCAACTTCTGGGTGTCAGCATATGTTGCTCCAAAATGTATACATATCTTTCTGCATTAATGGTGCCCTCACAGATATGCAAGTTACCCATGCCATGTGCACTGACACCCCCATGACAGACAATGGCTTTTGGACATTGATAATAGACTGGATGTCCTTTTCCTCTTTGTCCCTGAGAACACAACAGCTTTTTTTTTATAAAACTATTTGAAATGTTGACCCGTCAACGTCGTACCACAAAACACAATTCCACTGTGCTACTGTTCATCTCAGATGAGACCAAGCCCAGAGAAGTTGTCAGTGTTTATGGACAGTGTTGCTGCTTTTTATTGTAAATCCTACTGATTTGTGTTTGGGTAATGTTGTTCACAAAGTGTTGGATTATTCTCTGATGCATCTGTTGGCAGATTGTCCTCGACCCATCCTTGCTCTTGAAGGCCTTGTTTGGAGGCTCCTTATATACTATGATTACACAATTGCCTCACCTGTTTCACACCACCTTCTTATTTCAACTTGTCACATTGCTATTAGTCCTAAATGGCCCCTGTCCCAACTTTTTTGGAATGTGTTGCAGTCATCAGTTTTGAAATGAGTGTATATGTTCAAAAATACATTAAATTCACAAAGTAAAACATCAAATAATGTAATTATAATTTGTTTTCAATATAGTACAGGGTGAATCAAATTTTCAAATTACCATTTTTTATTTTTTTGCATTTTCCATACTGTCCCAACTTTTTTGGAATTGGGGTTGTAAATTGGAAAGTTGTTTAAAATTGTATTCTCTGTCTGAATCAAGAAAGAACATTTTTGGGTTTCATGTCCCTTTAACCACCCTTGGGGGAATTATTGTCAGGTTGCAGTTGAGGATAACTATTGTATTTGTGTGAAATTATAAGAATTAAAAATTTTTTGCCATCTTTGAAGGAGTGGAAGGGTCATATTCTGTAAATTGTTGCTCATGTAAGATTAGGGGTAGAAATAGATGTCATGCTTCATTTGATGGAACTAAATGCCTTAAAGGACCAGTAAACACAGTAAATCTGCATGATCAACAAATGCAAGATAACAAGACAATACAATAGCACTTAGTCTGAACTTCAAATGAGTAGTAGATTTTTTTTCTGACAATTTTAAAAGTTGTGTCTATTTCCACTCCCTCTGTACCATGTGACAGCCATCAGCCAATCACAAATGCATACACATACCATGTGACAACCATCAGCCAATCACAAATGCATATACACTTATTCTGTGAATTCTTGCACATGCACAGTAGGAGCTGGTGACTCAAAAAGTTTAAATATAAAAATAATGTGCACATTTTTTTAATGGCATGCTCTATCTGAGTAATGAAAGTCTAATTTTGACTTGAGTGTCCCTTTAAATACTCATTTTGCCATAGCTTTTTTTCCTTTTTAAAAAAAGTCAAAAAGTCTTAGAATGTGCATGGTGCAATGTAGTGCTTAGTGCTATCTTTAAAGACTTATTTCAGTCATAGACGATAGAATTTTTCTCAGGAGTGCTGGGGATACAGAATAAAATGTAACTATTTATCTTGGATAAAACCAAAATATAGAACATAAATCAATTTAAATGTGGGAAATATTGATTAATTTATTGTTATTTGATAAGCTAAAGGTAGTTTAGCAGCCCATCCTTGATTATGTGAAATTGTGTACTTTAAAAAAAAAAAAAAAAATAGCATTTCAAAGTTAAAGATTTTATTTTTTATTAATGATATGCATGACATCCAATAGGACATTTAAAATGGGTTTCTTTTGATTTTTAAAATCATTAGCACATACTACTATGTACAATATTAGTCATCAAAACCTTTTAAAATGGCTCAGTGGTGAAGGGGTTAAGCTTCACTTCAAAAGAAAATAGCTTCTGGTTCTGCCATCTAAATCTATGTTTCTATAAAATATTTTTATTACTCCTATGATTACTCTTAAAAAAAAAAAACTGTTTCAGCATTAAAAAGCCGATAATAAAATAAACTCAAATCTGTTAAATACATTTTTACTTGACTTTTATTTATAGTTCTCCAGAAGACAAAAAGAGCTTGAAAATAGAAGAAAACCATTAAAAACACAATCAAATTGATAGGCATGAGACAAATAATAACTCCAAACTATAATGTATTATGAAGGGTAGATAAACAATACTACTAGCTTAAATGTGCTATTGATTGAAATGAAGGTAAAAATATGAGATATCGTCAAAACTATCATTTTATTTAAAGATGAAAAATGCTTCCTATGAAAGTAATGAACCTTTATATCTCTCTGACTAGCTTAAACCTGAAGTTAATACAAATTAAACAACTTTTTTTTTTAACTGCAATTCTTACCTGCTTGTGATTACATTGTGAATGGTTTCTATAACTTAGCCTATTTTTATAGTGATTACATATTGACAACATGCTGAAACTCACACCGCTATAATTTATTGGCAGTGCAGTATATAGGGTTCACTAAATATTATCTGATTCTTATGAAAATCACTATGGTCAGCTGCCAGGTTCTCTATATTCCAAAACAAATGCTGCAGCAGCACACTGAATTGCTCACTTCTTCATATGTTTATTATTAGGCATTAAACAAGCAGATAGCATATTGACCCGTAAGTGCCTCCTCTATCTCTTCCGGTTGGGTCAAACTTCCAATGGTATACCTGGGGGTAGATTACGAGTGAAGCTCTATTTAGTGCTCCTGCCCGTGCATTAACTACACTAGGCATTAAGGCCCATTTATCAAGCTCCGTATGGAGCTTGAGGGCCCGTGTTTCTGGCGAGTCTGTAGCATCAGATTCTAACTGCATACCTGCCAACCGTTCTGGATCTTTTAGGATTGTCAAGAGTTGGAATGCCTGCTCGATGTCCCTCTGCAGCTTCTCCCGTAAAGGCAAATATCCTTGTTTCCAGGGACTTCTCCTGTTCCACCCCTAGCCTACCATAAACCTGTCCAAACCTACCACATAACCCTACACACTTTTGGTGCAGATTTGTTATATTAATCTTGGATTTAACTGAGGAAACAGCCTGTGGTGGCTGAGAAACATGTTGCTGTTTTTAAAATAAAAGTTTTTAAATATACACTTGCTTTATCACAATTATTCTGCTCCTGTTTGGGGGCAGAGTGTGTGTGCTAGTTCTATCTTCCAAAGTGGTGATTTTCTGCATCCTGCAAATTGGATTCCACAGTCCACTGGGCGGCTGAGAGGTCCCAGTACTGCTGATATTGCACCTGGTGGTGCTTTGTTTCCTGTAAGTACAACCTTGAATCCTTTTATATCTGGTGTACAAACGTTACTGGGCTATGTGTGTGCCTTTTTTGCCCTTATAGGCATCATAGGATCGGCCTTTGCCAAGGATCATCTCTATCTGGCTGGAGACACCAGTGAGCTGGACCACTGTTTGATGTTCCAGGCTGCCACAATAGCACCATTTGGGTGCGCTACGCTTGTGAGTATATTTCCTATCCTGCTGATGTTTTGTATCTGACTGCCGTGACGTTACTAGGCCATGTTGGTGCCTCTGTGCTTCTTTCTCTTATAGATCACGCCACACCAGGATGACCGTCCTATGACAGAGAGCTGCCTTCTTTCTTTTGGATTATTCTTTGTGTGGACATTTTTGTTATTTGATTATACTAATATCATCTGGGTCCACTTGTGAGCATATCATCTCTAATAATCTGATATAAGTGTGCTAGGTTTATTGTATATTCTCTTAATTATCTGTATATATCTGCTTACTGTTTGCTGCTTATTGTTAGCTCCCCCTAGGAGTGTGGTGTATGTTTTATATGCACCACCCTCCTTATATCTTTTGTTGTTACATTTGTTAGTTTAAATCACATTTCCTAGAGTCTTCCTCAGCATTACGTCCAGTTACCAATTTATCATTTTTTGCACCTTTGGAGAATGTAAAGTTCTGCTAGAAATATGCACAATATAGTTATGAAAGAAAGATAATACTGTGTTTTAACCCAGGTAAGCTGATTAGTATGTAATGAGCGTATTCACAGCCTTGTATATAACAGTCTTCAGGGATAATCAGGAAAAAAACCCTTGTCAAGCTTGTGACAGACGAATTCCTTAGGTAATGCAATGTATGGACTCACCCGCTGCGACCAAATAAACTCCGTCAGACGAGTATCCACTGTGTGCGGAAATGGAGCTGTCCAGGCGCTCCAACTACTCGTCACCTCCCAAGGAATGGTCACTCGATTCAGCCGCTACTCGTCAGGTACTGCGTCTGCAAGCACCTCAGCTGCGCGGCTCCTCATCAAACCGGTTCCGGTCTGCCTCCAGGTGCAGACATCCAATGGGAATCCGTATGTTGGGTCGAGTGGTGGGTGGTCAGCCAATCATATGCAAGGAAACGTCTTTTTGAAAATAGTATCGCCAAAGCTGCTGTGTTTACTCCGAAATAAAAGAGCACTTTGTCCGCCCTTGGTTGCCTCTAAGATGCTGGAGGATAGAGGGTATCAGGAAAGGATTCCTTGTAATCCTTGAAGGGTAATCACATGAGAAAAAAGAAGGTCGATCCCAATATCCGTATAATAAAAAATAGCCTTTATTTTCCAAATTTAAAATACAAACATGATACACACACAAAAAGAGTATCAGGTTTTACGCGTTTCGGCTGGTGCCGTACTCATAAACCTGATTAGGCACAGGTGAGTGCCCGCTTAAAAAGGTTACAAGAAAGATGGTTATTGGTTGGTGTTCAGCACACCCCTATTAACCATTGAAGTACTGAAAGCACACAATAAATTAGTCACTTTAGATAAAAATGGGGAGATGGAAATATGCATAAAATAAAATATATTAATATATGCAATAATAAGCAATAATATATGCATATATTTGGGGTCTGTAGTTAATAAATAAGATAGACGAGTAATGGATGGCCGGTACATTCAGTATTAATACACATAAATGCTGTAGAGTATACGTTGAATGTAAGGAAAAAACTAACATTTTGTTGCTATTGTTACAGAACAAAAGGAATGATTAGATAATAAGATGGTAATATAAGAGTAATAAAGCAACCTTTTGGTGCATATATATATATATATATATATATATATATATATATCTTAAACTAGACACATTATTTATTAGAAACAATGGATACTTTCTAATCTGACATTGTTCTGAACATAAGCAACTATGTAATAAGAACTTAGGATAATGAATGTCAAGGTTTACTTACTAAACATTTTATTTAGACTTACACTAATTATTTGTAAATGGACATGCCCTTTGTTTAAAATTCAAACAATTCTGGATAATCAAACAGTAGAAGATAGTACATGACTCTTCTCATGTCCCTATAAGATTATAAATCAATTGTTGAAATTACGGCATATTATTTAGAAGAAATATATAAATGTAATGCTAATGTTTTTATTCTCAGCTAGTCCCCTCATGTAAGATTAGTCCCACAGCGTGTACATTCTAAAGAAATTAATTTATAAGAGGTGCACTGGACCATGGAGCCAATCATTATTTCCAATGGTTGATGATGTCAAACTCAGAATTAAATCCTTGTGGTATTTGAGTGCTTAGCTTCATGATCCAGTACACCTCCTGCCTGGCCAAAATTTCATCCTTGTTCCCTCCTCTGGGAGGCAATTTGATGGTTTCAATTCCTCGCCATCTGAAAGATCTAGGGTCCTTGCTGTGCACCTCAATAAAGTGTCGTGAGAGTGCCGAACATGGTTTATCATATTTGATATAACCAAGATGCTCTCTAATCCTTGTCCGGACTTCCCTACTTGTCATTCCAACATACTGTTTGGAGTGTTCCTCACACTCTATGAGGTACACGACATAGACACTGGAGCATTTAATGCATCCCTTTGAAAGAAACTTTTCTCCTGTTGAGCATGAAAAGAAGTCTCTGCTCTCAACAACAGTGTCGCATGCCTTACACCTGTGGTCCCCACATTTATAAGTACCATTGACTTGTAACCAGGAACTTCTGTTCCTTTTTTCTGATGGTAAGAGACTCGGGGACAGAAGGTTACCCAAAGACAAATTCTTCGAGTAAACACATCTGAACCCTTTTTCTACTGTTGTTTTTAAGTGTACATCACCCAATAGGATAGGAAAATATTTCCTAATGATGTTACATACAGCAGAATAGTCTGAGGAATATTGGGTAATAAAGGTAAGTGGTCTGTCTTGCTCTTTCACTGTACGCTGTTGGTTGTTTGGATTTCTTTCTGCTGTGGCTACCTTTTTAGCTACACTGTCTAATAGTTTTGAGGGATAACCCCTATTTTTGAGTCTCTGTTTTATATCTTTGGTTTCTGCATGAAAGTCTTTGTCGTTACTGCAAACCCTTCTAGCCCTCAGGAACTGACTTTTTGCGATGCCACTGAATACATGTGGTGGATGTCCACTTTTATGGTGGAGAATTGTGTTTCCTGAGATAGGTTTCCTGTATAGTTTGGACTCAATCTTATGTGTCACAGAGTTTCCAATTAGTGTGACATCCAAGAAATTCACTATAGAGTGATGCCACTCATATGTGAACTTTAGACCGTGACTGGCTTCATTTAGAAACCCAAAGAATGATTTGGCCTTTTCTTCACCCGACGACCAGATAAAAATCAGGTCGTCTATGAAGCGATGGTAAAAAACTACCTCTGCTCCGAGGGGGCTATCCCCTCCATAGATGAAAAACCATTCAAGCCAGCCCATATACAAGTTTGCATAGGAGGGGGCAAACTTGGCCCCCATGGCTGTGCCTTGTTTTTGGAGATAAAAGACCCCCTCGAAGCAGAAGTAGTTATGCTCTAATAAGTACTGGGTAATTCGTAAGATATATCTTATGCTTTCTGATGACATATCAGCACTAGACTGTAGAAAAAATTCAATGGCCCTCAGGCCCATGTCATGGGGTATGGTGGAGTATAGAGAAACCACATCGATGGTCAACCAGCTGTAATGTGCATGCCACTCAATACACTCCAGCATACCCAAGACATGTGAGGTGTCACGAATGTAGCTTGGCAAAGCCAAAACATATGGCTGCAATACCCCATCCAACCAGTCACACAAGGGTTCCAAAAGGGAACCAATGCCTGATACGATGGGGCGACCCTTTACATTGGACACGCTCTTGTGGACCTTGGGCAGGTGGTGGAAGATGGGGATAATCGGGTGCGTAACATATAAGGAATCCGCTGTGTGTTGATCAAAGATTCCTAGATCAACCCCATCATCCAACATCTGCCCAAGTTCATATTGGAAACGTTTTGTTGGATTTTGGTCCACAATAGAGTATGTATTCTGGTCATTTAATTGGCGCAATGCCTCATTTACATAGTCCACTCGGTTAAGTACCACCACACTGCCTCCCTTGTCTGATTGCCTAATCACAATGTTGGCATTATTTTGTATTGAGAGAATGGCTTCTTTCTCCATTTTGGAAAGATTGTGTGTAACAGGAGCAGTGGATGTACTAAGTTTCTTCAGGTCATCCACAACTCGTGTATGAAATACCTCCAGTGATTTTCCTCTATTATGTATTGGATAAAAATTGGAAGCAACTTTCCTCTGTGGGAATTTTTTGTCAGTTGTTGTGCTAGGCACTACAGACTCCCTCTCTAAACTTTCCAATGATGTTAAACTACATGCTTCTTGAAAAGTGAGAGATGGCAAATATGTGGGATCAGTGCTGTTACATGTGCTAGGTCTGGTGTCATCAGTTTTGGCTGTCATCTCAAAGTGTTTATTCAAAGTGATTTTTCTTATGAATCGATTCAAATCGATTATGGTTTGAAAAAGATTAAATTTCCTGTTTGGGCAGAAGCCCAAACCCAATTCTAAAATCTTAAGTTCAGCTTTGTTGAGTGCATGTGAGGACAAGTTAATGACACTACTCAGAGTATACCTGTGTTTGGGTGTTAGCATTTCTCCTAAAAATGCGCCTATAAATCCACATACAACTGAATGCTCTAATTTATTAATGCAAATTGGGTCTAAAATTGGGCAAGTCCGACTACACATTCCTCTTACTCCGTTCGTGTTTGCCAAGGCGCACCTATGTGCTTATAAAAAGGGTTACATTTGTTAGTTTAAATCACATTTCCTAGCGTCTTCCTTAGCATTACGTCCAGTTACCAATTTATCATTTTTTGCACCTTTGGAGAATGTAAAGTTCTGCTAGAAATATGCACAATATAGTTCTCCATAGGTACTGAGGATCATTATGTCTTTGAGGTCATGTGGTTTTCACATTTATTTCTGATGTAGTAGGCTAAATTTTTGGCTAGATACATATGCACAATATAGAATGAAAAATTGCCCCACAAAGAACAAAAGTTCTATTAACAATTTGAAAATGTCACGGTTATATAGGGTCATTATTATAACAAAGTAAAATTAAAAATAAATTGTGGTAGCACACTTGATGTGTGTATACATATATATATATATATATATATATATATATATATAAAGTGTAGACAAACCAGCACTCCAGATGACGCAATATATAGTCAGAAATTAAGTGCACTCATCAGGGTCTTGTTTCCGTTATTTAATGCACAAGCCTGAATGTTTTCGGGGGATTAGCCCCTTCCTCAGACATACATTTCTTTTTTATGTATGTCTAAGGAAGGGGCTAATCCCACCAAAACGTTCACGCTTGTGGATTAAATAACTGAAACAAGACCCGGTGAGTGCACTTCATTTCTGACTATATATATTCATATATATATATATATATATATATATATATATATATATATATATATATATATATATATATATATATATATTTTATATATATATATATATATATACAGTATATATACACACACACACTTTGGAGCCCTTTCCACTCAAATACCTTTGCGTTAGCGTGGTGTCAATATCTGAACTCCTGAAGTTAGCACGCATCGAGTTTTGCTCACGTACAAACATTTTACTTTCAACTTTTATATGTATCTTGTTTTTAATGCAAAATGTCTTTGCTTCGTCAGGAGAGCTTAACACTACCTGCCCTTCTTTTCCTTCAACAACAACTTTAGCAGGATATCTTAAATTGGCTTTAATCCCTGCTTTTATCAAACCTGAACAATATGGGGACATTTCTTTCTCTTAGCAGACATGTCTGCAGAGAAATCCTGAAACATGAGAACCTGTTTACCCTCAATTATCAGTGGATTACATTTCCTGTACTGTCTCATGATTAACACTTTATCTTGAAAATTCAGGTAACGAATCATGATCATTCTAGGTCTATTTTTGCTATCAGTGTCAGCTCTATTAGTTCCAGTCCGGTGCGCTCTCTCTACCGCTAATGTCCCTCCCTGTAGTGTCATACCTAGAATACTTGGTAATGTGACAGAGGTGAATTGTATAAGATCGATATATTCACTAGTTTCAGGTACGCCTACCACCCTCACATTATTTCTCCTTGACCTATCTTCAAGGTCTTCAATTTTGCTTTGTAATATCTTAATAGTATCTGTAAATTTTTGTGTAGTCTCCTCCTGATTAATGTATGTATCCTCCAACTCAGAAACACGTGTCTCCACTTCTGTCCATCTATTAGAGAATTGTCTAATCTCTGAAGTGAGGCCAGACAATTCCTTTTTAATCACCTCAAACTGGGGCAGGATTAAATCAACACTCTGGTTATTTGTGATTTGTGTATTTGCACCCTCCCCAATAATTGGTGAACTTCTGGGGCTGTCTCTGGCATTAGGTCTTGTGACATTTTGTTATGCTTTTTATCTTTCCTTGGAGGCATGGCTGGGGATCTTGGTTTAGTATTTATTACACATTTTTCCATTGACTTCTGGGTACTAAACAAGCCCAAAAATACGTGAGAGTTGTGTAATATGCTTGAATAAGTTCAAGCGTGGTTATTAATATATCCTTATTTTAGAGAAAAAAATTAAAAAAACTCCAAAATGTGTATCAAAGAAAAAAAACAAAAAACTGTGAGGGTGAAGGAAAAAAAAATAAAAAAAACGAGTAAAGTGAAAAAAGTGAAAAAAAAAGGTGTTAAGTGTCTCTGAGGGGACTGCAAGCTTTCTTTCTTATTCCAAGAAACCTCTATGCATACCAATGTACCTTTGCTCTTGTTTCCCCAATTTATACAAAATGTCAAGAGTATCAAGATCTGCCAATTGCAAGTAACTTCAGCCTTACAACTATTTGCCTATTATTTTTGCTGTCTCTGTATTCTAGTTAAGATTGCTGTTTTTTTTATTTATTTAGTCACTATAGTGATATACCACCTACTTAATCTGTGACAAGATTGCACAACATATGTAAATATAATTTCAGCATTACACTTCTCAATGATATCCAGAAACACAGATACCCTATCTTATAAGCCTTGTTAATGCCGATGATCGTAAAAAAATGACTTTAACATAAATTAAAGGTATTTGCTTTAGCAGATGTTAAAATAAAATATTCACTTACACTCTCGAAGCAGATGACATGTATTAAGTTTAGTAGAACACTTAACCTTACCATTTTCAATCTGACGAATCAAGTAGTTCTATCCCCCTAATGTATCATCAAATGATCACTGAATACTATTTAACTGCACAAGGCACTTTAATATATTTTGATTTTTAGACCTTTGAAGTTTTATAATTCTTGGCTTGTAAAACACCGTCCTTACCTGAAATCGGATTGAAGAATTTTCTTCACCCTCCTTATGGCTATAAGCAGCATTATTTATTCCTCAGTACCTTTGCAGTATCTTCACTTCTGGGATTACTATGCTGTACATTTATCAAGGCAAATGCGCCAGCTTTCTGCCCCCAAAAATGGCCACAAATTACATCAGATTTTTATTAAAATATTTTTGCTCCAAAAAAAGGGCCAAAATGCATAGTCAAATATGTTAATTTTCACAGCATTGCAATAGCGCATTTATTGTATGGAAATGTCTACTGCCTGTAATGAGTTCAACATACATTATGATTTGTGCTAATAACAAACCACACGTCACAACTATTTATTATAATATGCTTTCTTTTATTGGTAAAACAAAAGTAACTATTCACCTTGCCTCTGGTGAGACTGATACAAAAGGATACTGAACCCAAACATTTTTCTTTAATGATTAAATAGAGCGTGCAATTTTATGCAACTTTCTAATTTACTCCTATTATCAAATGTTTGTTGTTCTCTTGCTATCTAAAATGGTCCGGCTTCTAAGCTTTACATTCCTACATTTTAAATAAAGATAGCAAGAGAATGAAGAAAAATTGATAATAGGAGTAATTAGAAAGTAGCTTAAAATTGCACGCTCTATCTGAATCATGAAAGAAAAAAAATTGGGTTTAGTATCCCTTTAAGGCAGACATGGTTCTTCTTTAGACAATATCATTTCAGTACTCCACAGTCTGTATTATGGAAAATATTCTGATGCTGGCTATGCTGTATGCAGATGCTGCCATTACCTGCAGTTGAACAACATTAGGTCAGAGTCAGGAGGAGAGTTCCCATAATTTTGTAAACAGATTTGACCATTTTATTAAAATAAAAAATTATCGGCTAGATTACGAGTTGTGTGTTAGGGTAAAAAAGCAGCGTTAAGAGATCCTAACACTGCTTTTTTACGCCCGCTGGTATTACGAGTCTTGCAGGTTTAGGTGTACTGCACACTTCTTTGGCCTTACTGCAAAACGACTTAAGTAAACTTTGTAAAGTCTTTTTTTCTATGGGACTTCCGTAGCGCTGATATTACAAATCCGTCCTGGGAGGCCAAAAAGTGAGCGGTACAGCCTACCCTGTCAAGATCCCTAACACATTTAAAGGTCAGTAGTTTTACACGCTGTAACATAAAACTCATAACTAAAGTGCTAAAAAGTTACCTATTAACCCCTAAACCAAGGCCCTCCTGCATCGCAAACATTATAATAAAAATTTTAACCCCTAATCTGCCGCTCCGGACACCGCCGCCACATACATTATATTTATGAACCCCTAATCTGCTGCCCCCAACATCGCCAACACCTACATTAAATCTATTAACCCCTAATCTGCCTTCCCCAATGTCACTGACACCTATATTATATTATTAACCCCAAATCTGCCACCACCAACGTCTCCACCACTATATTAAAGTTATTAACCCTTAAACCTAAGTCTAACCCTAAACCTAACACCCCCTAACTTAAATATAATTGCAATAAATCTAAATAAATATTCCTATCATTAACTAAATTATTCCTATTTAAAACTAAATACTAATTTAGGCTAGCTACAATATAACTAATAGTTACACGTAGCTAGCTTAGGGTTTATTTTTATTTTACAGGCAAGTTTGTATTTATTTTAACTAGGTAGAATATTTATTAAATAGTTATTAACTATTTAATAACTACATAGCTAAAATAAATACAAAAGTACCTGTAAAATAAAGCCTAACCTAAGTTACAATAACACCTAACACTACACTATAATTAAATAAATTAACTAAATTAAATACAATTAAATAAATTACATACAATTAGCTAAATTAAATAAAATTAGCTAAAGTACAAAGAAAACCAAACACTAAATTAAAGAAAATAATAAACAAATTACAGATATTTAAACTAATTACACCTAATCTAATAGCCCTATTAAAATAAGAAAAAAAAAACCTTGTCTAAACTAAACTACCAATAGCCCTTAAAAGGGCCTTTTGCAGGGCATTGCCCCAAAGTAATCAGCTCTGTTACCTGTAAAAAAAATACAAACAACCCCCCAACAGTAAAACCCACCACCCACACAACCAACTCCCCAAATAAAATACTATCTAAAAAAACCTAAGCTCTCCATTGCCCTGAAAAGGGTATTTGGATGGGCATTGCCCTTAAAAGTGCAGTTAGCTCTTTTGCCGCCCAAAGTCCCTAACCTAAAAATAAAACCCACCCAATACACCCTTTAAAAAACCTAACACTAACCCCCTGAAGATCGACTGATTGGAACAGCCAGTAGAATGCCAGCTCAATCCTATTGGCTGATTGGATCAGCAAATAGGATTGAACTTCAATCCTATTGGCTGATTGCGTCGGATGTCTTGAAGATGGACCCGCTCCGCGCTGGATAGATGAAGATAGAAGATGCCGTCTGGATGAAGACTTCTGCCCGTCTGGAGGACCACTTCGCCCGGCTTGAATGAAGACTTCTCCCGGCTTTGTTGAGGACTTCAGCCCGGCTCGGATGAAGGCGTCTCCCGGTAAGTCGATCTTCAGGGGGTTAGTGTTAGGTTTTATTTAAGGGTGTATTGGGTTGGTTTTATTTTTAGGTTAGGGACTTTGGGCGGCAAAAGTGCTAACTGCCCTTTTAAGGGCAATGCCCATCCAAATGCCCTTTTCAGGACAATGGGGAGCTTAGTTTTTTTAGATAGTATTTTATTTGGGGGGTTGGTTGTGTGGGTGGTGGGTTTTACTGTTGGGGGGGTTGTTTGTATTTTTTTTTACAGGTAACAGAGCTGATTACTTTGGGGCAATGCCCAGCAAAAGGCCCTTTTAAGGGCTATTGGTAGTTTAGTTTAGGCTAGGGGTTTTTTTTATTTTAGGGGGGGACTTTTTATTTTAATAGGGCTATTAGATTAGGTGTAACTAATTTAAATATCTGTCATTTGTTTATTCTTTTCTGTAATTTAGTGGGGGGTTTTGTACTTTAGCTAATTTAATTTAGCTAATTGTATGTAATTTATTTAATTGTATTTAATTTAGTTAATTTATTTAATTATAGTGTAGTGTTAGGTGTTATTGTAACTTAAGTTAGGTTTTATTTTATAGGTACTTTTGTATTTATTTTAGCTAAGAAGTTATTAAATAGTTAATAACTATTTAATAACTATTCTACTTAGTTGAAATAAATACAAACTTGCCTGTAATAAAAATAAACCCTAAGCTAGCTACAATGTAACTATTAGTTATTGTCAGGATAGGTAAAGTCCAGAGTTAGACCCAAATGCTAGAATGAGGTTAATAACACCCTAGCACAGTGAGTATATACCAGGACCTGACCCTGCGACAGCTGTAGTATAAAATACTCACAGTAATAGACTGGAAGATGGCACAGCAGGGTCAGGAGAAGAAACTTCGTGTAGATAGGATTAATCAATAGAGTAATCAGGCAAGCGATGTTCAGCAACGTGTAATCAGGAAGATAGGGGTTAACCAGTAGAGTAATCAAGCAAGCAATGTCCAGCAACGTGTAATCAGGCAGATAGGGATTAACCAATAGAGTAGTCAGGTAAGCAATGTCCAGCAACGTATAATCAGGCAGGTATGAGTTAACCAATAGAGTAGTCAGGTAAGCAGTGTCCAGCAACGTGTAATCAGGCAGGTATGGGTTAACCAATAGAGTAGTCAGGTAAGCAATGTCCAGCAACGTGTAATCAGGCAGGTATGGGTTAACCAATAGAGTAGTCAGGTAAGCAGTGTCCAGCAATGTGTAATCAGGCAGGTATGGGTTAACCAATAGAGTAGTCAGGTAAGCAATGTCCAGCAATGAGTAATCAGGCAGGAAGAGGTTAATCAATAGAGTAGTCAGGTAAACAGTGTCCAGCAACGATATGATCAGGCAGGTAGGGGTTCAGGGTTCAGAATTAGAAGGCACAGGTTCAGAATAACACAGGTATAACTTGTACTCACTTAGCCAACGAGTGAAAACAAACAGGCACAGATGAGAGGAGACGCCGGAATAAGAAGGCCTCCTGACGTCATCAGAAGTGCCGACAGGAACAGGGTTGCTAAGCAACCAAGAAAGCACTACCACGCTGAGACAGAGGCAGAAGAAAGCGATCAGCAGCTGAGCGATCGCGACAGTGCCCCCACCTCAAGGACCCCTCCGGGGAACACGAACAGGCTTTGAAGGATTCCGGGCGTGGAACTGTTTGATCAAGGCAGAGGCACGGACATGAGAAGCAGGTTCCCAAGAAGATTCAGTGATGGGATATCCCTTCCAATGGACCAAATAGTATAGACGGTTACCTCTTAATCTGGAATCAAGAATGTGACTGATCTCAAATTCTGAAGTACCATCCACAAGGAACGGAGAGGGAACTCTACATTTGGTGGAAAACCGGTTAGAGACTGCTGGTTTAAGAAGAGATACGTGAAAGACAGGGTGAATCTTCAAGTTGTCAGGTAAAGCCACCCTGTAGGCAGTAGAACATACCTTGGAAACAATCCTGAATGGTCTGATGAATTTGGGGCCCAATTTAGCACAGGGTTGTTTGAGTCGGATGAATCTGGTGGAAATCCAAACCTTGTCTACAGTCCGAAAAGAGGGCGCCTTCCGGCGCCTGCGATCAGCAAATCGTTTATACTTTCGAGTAGAGAGAAGAAGAATTTCCCGAATCTTCTTCCAGTGTTTACAAAGACTTCTCACTGTACGATCTGCTCCAGGAACTCCAGAACCTCCCGAAGACATAGGAAAAGTTCTAGGTTCGAATCCATAGGCTGCCTTGAAAGGAGAAGTCTGTAAAGAAGAGTTGAAGCGGGAATTGTAAGCTAGTTCTGCTAAAGGAAGAAGTTGAGACCAATTGGAGTGCTGATGATTAACATAGTGCCTGAGATAGGACTCAAGAGATTGATTTACCCGCTCAGTTTGACCGTTGGACTGAGGATGATGAGCAGTAGAAAGAGATATGGTAACTCCAAACTGTTTGCACAGGGATTTCCAAAATCTTGAGAAAAATTGAACTCCTCGATCAGAAATGATGTCCAAAGGAAAACCATGTAATCTGGTGATATGGAGAATAAACAATTCAGCGAGTTTCTGGGCCGATGGTAATCCAGTTAATGGAACAAAATGAGCTGCTTTGGAAAACCTATCTACCACCACCCATATGGTCTTGTTTCCGGCAGAATTAGGAAGATCTGTAATAAAGTCCATGGAAACATGAGACCAGGGATAATACGGAACAGGCAGAGGTTGTAAGAGACCAAGAGGTAAAGATGAAGACTGTTTATTTGAGGTACAGGAATGACAAGCTGCAACATACTCCTTGACATCTTTGCCCATGGAAGGCCACCAGACATGTTGTTTGAGTCTCCACAAAGTATTACGCACTCCAGGATGTCCAGACAGAACATTATCATGAGCCCAACAAAGAAGTTTTATGCGGAATTCAGTAGGTACAAACAAGATCCCAGGAGGTATGTTATAAGATGAAGGAACAGAAGCTTGAGCAGACTGTAATGCTTGTAAAGGAAACGTAGATAACTGAGCCAGAACTTTAGCAGGGCGGAGAATGGGTTCAGAATCCAGAAATGTAGAATCACAAGCCATAAATTGTCTAGACAAAGCATCTGCTTTCGTATTCTTAGAGCCAGGAATATAAGAGAAGACAAAATTAAATCTGGAGAAGAACAGAGCCCATCGGGCTTGACGTGAGTTGAGGTGTTTGGCAGTATGAAGATACAGAAGATTTTTATGGTCTGTGAGTATAAGAAATGGTTGAACAGTGCCTTCCAGCAGATGTCTCCATTCTTCCAAAGCCATTTTGATAGCTAACAGTTCTTTGTTACCAACGTCATAATTCAGTTCGGAAGTATTGAACTTCTTGGAGAAAAATCCCACAGGAAGGATCTTGCTAGAAACAGGATTCCGCTGAGAAAGTACTGCCCCAGCAGCAATCAGAGAAGCATCCACTTCAAGAATGAATTGGAGAGTCGGAACAGGATGGCAAAGAATGTGAGCCAAAGTAAATGCAGACTTTAGAGATTCAATTGCCTGTAAGGCTTGATCAGACCAATGCTTGCAATCCTGACCCTTTTTAGTAAGAGCAGTAAGGGGTGCCGAGATGTTAGCAAAGTCCTTTATGAACTTACGATAGTAATTGGCAAACCCCAGGAACCTTTGAAGAGATTTTAAGGAAGTAGGTCTAGGCCAATCTAGAATAGCCGACAGTTTGTCAGAATCCATCTTGAATCCAGACGGTGAAATAATGTAACCCAGGAAAGGAATAGATTCTTGATGAAAAGAACACTTTTCAAGCTTGGCAAAGAGAAAATTTTTACGTAATCTCTGGAGTACTAATGTAACATGGTGAATGTGATCCTGTACAGTCCGGGAATAAATCAGAATATCATCAAGATAGATAACGAATTGATTAAGATAGTCTCTAAATATTTCATTAACAAAATATTGAAAAACTGCAGGGGCATTGCATAACCCAAAAGGCATAACTAAATATTCGTAGTGTCCAAACCTAGTGTTGAAGGCAGTTTTCCACTCATCCCCTTTACGAATTCTGACCAAATTATATGCCCCATGAAGATCCAATTTGGTAAAGATGGAAGCACCCTGGAGACGATCAAATAATTCAGGAATGAGAGGGAGTGGATAACAATTCTTGATTGTAATTTGATTAAGAGCTCTATAATCAATGCAAGGACGAAGACCTCCATCTTTCTTTTCCACAAAGAAAAAACCTGCCCCTACTGGAGAAGAAGAAGGACGGATAAAACCTCAGGCAAAATTATCCTTGATATATTCCTCAAGTGAAACATTTTCTTGACGAGAAAGTGGGTAAGTTTTACCCTTAGGTAGAGGTGCTCCTGGTAATAAGTCAATGGGACAATCAAAGGTCTGGTGAGGAGGTAATACTTCAGCATCTTTTTTAGAAAAGACATCACAAAAAGAATGATATTGTTCAGGCAAAGAATCAGGAATGTCTAAAACTGCCACAACAGTACTAGAAGTTTTGGGAGCATTCTGTAGACACTGTGTGAAACAAGAAGATCCCCAAGCAACAAGCTCTCCTTTAGACCAGGAAAAAACTGGATCATGTAGTTGAAGCCAAGGAAGTCCCAGAATGAGAGGAAACTGTGGGGAAGAGATGATGTCAAAGCAAATGGTTTCGGAATGAAGTACTCCTACAGACATGAGAAGTGGAATGGTAGAATGTCGAATGAAACCAGAACCTAAAGGTTGACCACTGACAGTAGTGACCTTAATTATTTGGCTCTTGGAAAGCAAAGGAATACGAAAAGCATTGACAAACTCCGAATCCATAAACATTCCTGCAGCTCCAGAGTCGATGAGTGCTTGAGCATGAAATTTGGTGTTGCCAAAGTGGACAGTAACTGGAACAAACAGCTTGGGATTGAGGGAAGAAAAAGAACTTCGGCTTAACTCAGCCCCTCTTCCTGGAGTAAAGCCCTGGCTTTTACTGGACGAGTTGGACAATCTTTTAACATATGCCCCTTAATACAGCAGTAAAGACATAGTCCCAGATTACGCCTTCTGAGACGTTCAGCTTCAGATAATTTAATAGCACTAACCTCCATGGGTTCACTTGACTCAGAGATAGAAGTATTTGGAGTAGGAAGTTTTGGAGACTGAGGCATAGGACGAAAGGAAGATCTGATAAAGGATCTTCTGTTACGGTCACGTTCATGGAGACGCTCAGAGTAACGAGCATCAAGCTTGATACATAAGTTGATAAGATCTTCTAGAGAATCAGGAAGATCCCTATAAACCAATTCATCTTTCAAACGATCACAAAGACCTCTACGAAATGCTGCACGCAGGGCCCCATGATTCCACATAGTTTCAGCAGCTAAAGTCCGGAATTCTATAGCGTATTGTGCTACAGAAAGAGATCCCTGTCTTAAATCTAAAAGTCCTGCTTCAGCCGCCGCTGATCTACCAGGTTTATCAAACACAGAAGAAAATATAGATACAAAAGTGTCAATATCCTGGATCAAAGGATCATCCTTTTCCAACAGTGGAGAAACCCAAGCCAGGGCTTTACCCTTCATAAGAGAAATTAAAAAGGTGATCTTGGAGGAAGAAGAAACAAACATCTGAGGATTATTTTTGAAGTGAAGGCGGCACTGATTAAGAAATCCTCGACAGTCTTCAGGATTGCCGTCATATTTATCCGGTAGTGGAATTCTAGGAATAAATTGTTCTGCAGGTGTTGCAGAGACTTGAGAAGGTGGAGACAGATTATGCAAGAGAGCAGTTATTTGATCCAATTTAGAATCCAGGGATTGCAGGTGTGCAGAGTGGGTTCCAAGAAGCTGTCCCTGTAGAGCCACAGCTCTGGATAACTCACCAGGGTCCATTATATGGACTGTTTGTAATGTCAGGATAGGTAAAGTCCAGAGTTAGACCCAAATGCTAGAATGAGGTTAATAACACCCTAGCACAGTGAGTATATACCAGGACCTGAACCTGCGACAGCTGTAGTATAATATACTCACAGTAATAGACTGGAAGATGGCACAGCAGGGTCAGGAGAAGAAACTTCGTGTAGATAGGATTAATCAATAGAGTAATCAGGCAAGCGATGTTCAGCAACGTGTAATCAGGAAGATAGGGGTTAACCAGTAGAGTAATCAAGCAAGCAATGTCCAGCAACGTGTAATCAGGCAGATAGGGATTAACCAATAGAGTAGTCAGGTAAGCAATGTCCAGCAACGTGTAATCAGGCAGGTATGAGTTAACCAATAGAGTAGTCAGGTAAGCAATGTCCAGCAACGTGTAATCAGGCAGGTATGGGTTAACCAATAGAGTAGTCAGGTAAGCAGTGTCCAGCAACGTGTAATCAGGCAGGTATGGGTTAACCAATAGAGTAGTCAGGTAAGCAGTGTCCAGCAACGTATAATCAGGCAGGTATGGGTTAACCAATAGAGTAGTCAGGTAAGCAATGTCCAGCAACGAGTAATCAGGCAGGAAGAGGTTAATCAATAGAGTAGTCAGGTAAACATTGTCCAGCAACGATATGATCAGGCAGGTAGGGGTTCAGGGTTCAGAATAAGAAGGCACAGGTTCAGAATAACACAGGTATAACTTGTACTCACTTAGCCAACGAGTGAAAACAAACAGGCACCGATGAGAGGAGACGCCGGAATAAGAAGGCCTCCTGACGTCATTAGAAGTGCCTACAGGAACAGGGTTGCTAAGCAACCAAGAAAGCGCTACCACGCTGAGACAGAGGCAGAAGAAAGCGATCAGCAGCTGAGCGATTGCGACAGTTATATTGTAGCTATCTTATGGTTTATTTTATAGGTAAGTATTTCGTTTTAAATATGAATAATTTAGTTAATGATAGGAATATTTATTTAGATTTATTGTAATTATATTTAAGTTAGTGGGTGTTAGGTTTAGGGTTAGACAGGTTTAGGGGTTAATAACTTTAATATAGTGGCGGCGACGTTGGGGGCGGCAGATTAGTGGTTAATAAATATAATGTAGGTGACGGTGAAATTGGGGAAGGCAGATTAGGGGTTAATAAATAGTATGTAGGTGTCAGCGATGTTGGGACAGCAGATTAGGGGTTAATACATATAATGTAGGTGGCGGGGGTGTCTGGAGCGGCAGATTAGGGGTTTATAATATAATTCAGGTGTCGGTGATGTCGGGGGAGGCAGATTAGGGGTTAATAAGTATAAGATTAGGGGTGTTTAGACTCAGGGTTCATGTTAGGGTGTTAGGTGTAGACATAAATTTTATTTCCCCATAGGAATCAATGGGGCTGCGTTAAGGAGTTTTACGCTGTTCTTTGTCAGGTGTTAGACTTTTTTTTCAGCCGGCTCTCCCCATTGATTCCTATGGGTAAATCGTGCACGAGCACGTTACACCAGCTCAACGCTGACTTAAGCAGCACTGGTATTGGAGTGCGGTAATGAGCAAAATTTTGCTCAACGCTCACTTCTTGTCTTCTAACGACGGGTTTCTGAAAACTCGTAATACCAGCGCTGTAGGTAAGTGAGCAGTGATGGAAAACTGCTTGTTAGCACCGCACAGCCTCTAATGCAAAACTCGTAATCTAGGTGTATGTATTGAAGGAAAACACAACACATTTTTGAAGAGACATAATTACAAATAATGTTGCTGGATTTTTATTCCTTTTGCCGTATACTGTAGCACAACTAGCCATGATTTAACACTTCTCAAACGAAAGATACAGAACTAAATCATAGGAATAAGAGCCAGAAACAATACATTAACATGAGCCCAGATACAATTTTAAACAACTTTCCAGTTTACTTCTATTATTAAATTTCTTCATTCTCTTAATATCATTTGTTGAAGGTTCAGAAATGCACTAATAGGAATTAAAAGCAGCCCTGGAAAAATATAAAGGCCAATCCTATTTTATGTTGAGTCAGTAGAATGCACATGTCCCATTTTTCTTAAGGGGATTACTAGGACACACCTTATCCCAATATTTTTTTCAGAATTAAATTATATTAATTTGTATTACATAAAAGGGCATATATATATATATATATATATATATATATATATATATATATATATATATATATATTGAAAATTACATGCTATGACCAACTTTGACCACTAGGCAATATAACACCAAAAAGTGTGTGATTGTGGCACAATTTAAACACAGGTGGGGTTAACATTGGGTAAGCATGATGAAGGGCATGAACTACCCTGAAACGTTGCTGTGTGTTTTGGGCCCATGTTCGCACAATAATGGTCTTTATTAAACTTAAGAAGCTTGATGAAATGGTTTATTCAATATCTGTAACAGTGTTATTCATATACACCAAGATTACAAGTTTTGCGCTAAAGAGGGTGCAAACCGAACCACTAATCTGCCGCCCCGACATCACCGACAGCTAAATAAACTTATTTACCCCTAATCTTTTTCTCCTGTTATCGCTGCCAGTATAATAAAGTTATTGACTCCTATTCCCCCGCACCCCAACATTGCCGACACTATAATAAAGATATTAACCCCTATTCCGCAGCTCCCCCACATCACCGCCACTAAATAAACCACATCACCGCCAATAAATAAACCTATTAACCCCTAAACCGCCAGCCCCCACATCGCAAAAAACAAATTTAAACTATTAACCCCTAAACCTAACAACCCCCTAACTTTAAATTAACAATTACCCTAACATAACTATTATACTAAAATTAAAATAACTACAAATTAAATAAACTAAATTACACATTAAAAAAACCTAGCACTACTAAAAATATGTATTCTAAAATTACAAAAAATAACAAACACTAAATTAAAAAAAATAACAAACACTAAATTACGAAAAATAACAAACAACATTATCCAAAATAAAAACAATTACACCTAATCTAATAGCCCGATAAAAATAAAAAAGCCCCCCAAAATAAAAACCCTAGCCTACGATGAACTACAAATAGCCCTTAAAAGGGCATTTTTTAGGGCATTGCCCTAAAGAAATCAGAAATCAGCTCTTTTCCATGTAAAAAATACAAAGACCCCCCAACAGAAAAACCCACCATCCAACCAACCCCCCAAAATAAAAAAAACCTAACTCTAACAAAAACCTAAGCTACCCATTTAGCTCTTTTGCATTGCCCTGAAAAGGGCATTTAGCTCTTTTAAGAAAGCCCAAACCCTAATCTAAAAAAAAACACCCCAAAAAAGTTAAAAAAAAAAACCTAACACTAACCCCCGATGATCCACTTACAGTTTTTGAAGTCCGGCCATCCAGGTGGCGAGAAGTCTTCATCCAGGCGGTATTAGGTTTAGGGGTTAATAGTTTAATTTAGTTTTTGCGATGTAGGGGGCTGGCGGTTTAGGGGTTAATATTTTTATTTAGTGGCTGTGATGTAGGAGGCCAGAGTTTTAGGGGTTAGTAAAACTTTATTTAGTGGCGGCGATGTCGGGGAGCGGTGGAATAGGGGTTAATAGCTTTATTATAGTGTGGGAGATATTGAGGAGCGGGGGAATAGCAATTAATAAATTTATTATAGTGGTGGCGATGTCGGGGAGCTGCGGAATAGGGGTTAATAAATTTTATCAGTGGCGGCGATGTCGGGAGCGGCAGATTAGGGGTTAATAACTTTATTACAGTGTTTGTGGTGCGGGAGGGCGGCGGGATAGGGGTTAATAGGTAGTTTATGGGTGTTAGTGTACTTTGTAACTGTTTAGTTATGAGTTTTGTGTAATAGTTTTGTTCCTCAAAACTCATAACTACTGGTCTCAGATAGCGGAACGTGTTCATATAGGGTGTAATGCAAGCTTTTAAGCCTCACTGCACAACCTGTAATACCGGTGCTATGGAAATCCAATGCAAAAACGTCATTTTTTTGAGTGTGGGATTGACGTTGCGTTACAGGCTAAAATGCTTGCGATATAGCTATACCAACAAGACTTCTAATGGCTACGTTATGGTTTTTACGCTGAAATGGACATTTTTTCAGCGTTAAAATCGGAACGCAAAACTCATAATCTAGGTGATAGTACTCAAGTCACTGGTACACTCTTTAGCTTACCCCAGTTTGCTGTCATGGAAAGGAGCTAAGTTTCAACAAAGGATACCAAAAGAAAAAGGCAAATTTACTAATATAATTAAAGGAACAGTCTAGTCAAAATAAAACTTTCAAGTTACATATAGGACATGCAATTTTTTTTTTAAACTTTTATTTAAATCCAGCATTATTTTGAGAAAAAAAGAAATCAAATTACAAATTATGCGCCACGCAGGGCCTGATGTTACATATTACAATTAATGTAGACATTACAAGAAAAATAAAAAAGTTGTCAGTATTTCACAGAATTATACCAAAACATAGATTCTAAAATAAATTATATTCTCTGCTGGAGTCTTTTCTTTCCTTTTTTATTCCATTCTCTCAACATTACAACAAATTAGACCTTTTACTATACAGTAATCTGAAAAATTTTAAGAAAAAATAACCGTACAGTAACAAAATTTTTTTTAAAAAAAATTAAAAAACAAAACACATACAAACAACAAAAAAAGAAAAAAAAAAAAAAGGGGGGGGGGGGGAGAGGGAAGGAATCTTGACCCACCAGTTTGAGGCTTGAGCAGAGCGGATTACCAAACCCCCAGCAAAACTAGCTCTGAATTTCTGAAAGGGTAAATCATATATTCTATCTCATTCGGTGACAGCGTTTTAATAAGTACTGACCATTTTTTAAAGAAACCTTCAATATCCGTTTCCTTTTCCATATTGGTATCTTTTTGCTCTAGTATGCACTGTTTTTTTAGACAGTTTTTAAGCTCATTTATACTAGGGTTCCTACTTCCTTTCCATTTCTTAAAAATCAAGTACCTTGCCGCTAAGATAATCATATTCACTATTTTATTATACATCCGCAGATTTTTAGTCGCGTCCCATAGAAAAATTAAATCAGCCACTTTTAATTTTAAAGGGGAAATTTTTAATACTTGATTGATCCAGTATTCAATCTTAAGCCAAAAGCATTTGATTCTGGGACATTCCCAGATCATATGAATGAGATCTGCTGATAAAAATGAACATTTTGGACATTTACAGAAATTAATGTTCCGATATCTAGACCCCTTCTTCGGGGTATAGTAGGTCCTATATAATAGCCTCTCTCCATGTAGCTGATAAGGTAGTTTGTAAGACTTTTGGAATGAAAGCATGAATTTTACTTACATTTATATCCTCTTGAGGTATTATTAAATTCCATGCGGTTGATAAGTTTCCTAAATTCTTTTCCCCTTTGTTAGAAATTAAGAATTGATAACATGGGGAAATTGACATAAATCCGTTCCTTGCTAACACAATCCAGTTCTCCAACTTTACCAGGGACCAATTTCAGCCCGATTCATTTACCATCTTGAAGATAAAATGCCTTATTTGTAAATATGCAAAGAATTCTTTGTTACAAAGGTTAAATTCTCGTTTCAAGTTCTCAAACATTTTAATGCAAAGTCTATTCTTATCTATCATCTGAGAAATATTATACAAGCCTAAGGTGTGCCAGTTCTGAAAAGAAACCGATTGTAGTCCCGCTTGAAATTTAGGGTTTCCTTCAATTGGCATATAGTCAGAAATGCTGCTTTTGATGGATAATATCTTACAGATCTTCCACCATGCTTGTAAAGGATACATTAACGTTTTGAGTCTTTTGATTTCTTGGGGAATTAATTTGATATTACAATGTATTAAAGCTAAAGGAAGAAAGGGAGAGCTTACACTGTTTTCAAGTTCATTGTTTATTGTATAATCTTTATTTAAAATCCAGTCGACCACTATTCGAGCAAGAAAAGCCAGGTTATATAATTGTATGTCTGGCAGTGCCAATCCCCCATACTTTCTAGGTAACGATAGTTTCAGTAGCGATATTCTGGGCTTTTTGTTCTGCCATATAAAGTTTCTTATCATGCTGTTGATTTTACCAACATCCTTCCGTTTAAGCATTACTGAGGTATTCTGCAAAATATATAATAATTTCGGGAGAAGTATCATTTTGAATGCAGCAATACGCCCTGAGATTGAAAGTGGAAGGTTCTGCCATACTTTCATACTATCACTGATCTCGTTCATCACTGGTATTATATTAAGATCATAACATTGATCTATATCAGGTGATATTATTATCCCTAAATATCTGAAAGATTCAGAGACTCTTAAGGGTATATCTAAAAGGGACCCCGAGGTCTTTTTGATCCAGAGTAACTCCGACTTGGACGCATTGATCCTGTAGCCCGAGAAGGATCCAAATTGTTCTATAATTGACATAATTATAGGTATATTGTTTTGTGTATTGGAAATGTATAGAAGAATATCATCAGCGTACAACGCAATTTTGAGCTCTGTTTTACCTATTTTTATACCTTCCATTTGATCCCTTATCATTATTGCCAGAGGTTCAATTGAAATATCGAAGAGAAGAGGAGAGAGGGGGCACCCCTGACACGTCCCTCTTTTAAAAGGTATCTCGAGAGATAGAATATTATTAACAATTATCTTTGAATGTGACTTATTATATATGTTCTCAACAAATTTAAGAAAGTTTCCCTTAAGACCAAATTTAACTAGAGACGTGACCAGATGAATTGAATCAAACGCTTTCTCAGCATCAATAGAGACAATTGCTAAATCTGAGGGATCCCCCTCTCTCCCCAATCCCACCTTCTCTGCGAGCTTAAAATAGTCTATTGTAACTAAAACTTCTCTGACTTTTGCTGATGAGTTCCGTTTCTGCAGAAACCCTGCTTGATCTTTATGGATTATTTCAGGGAGTACCAACTGCAATCTTTTAGCTATAATGGAGGTCAGAATTTTGTAGTCAGCATTCAATAGTGCTATGGGCCTATAGGACTCTTTATTGTTAGGATCCTTCCCGGGCTTCAAGATCAAAGTTGTATAGGAGGCACAGAATTGAGGAGAAACTGCATTCCCTTCTGTATAGATGTGATTAAAAAGCTTACTCAGAGGTGGAGCGATCAATGGCGTTAGAATTTTGTAAAATTCATTGGGCAGTGCGTCTGGCCCTGATGCTTTACTTAATGGGAGATCTTGGATAACTTTTAAGATTTCTGCCTCAGATATTGGAGAGTTTACTATTGTCATCTCTTCACTATTAAGTGTCGGATGAGTGATTTTACTCCAGAATTCTTCAGATTTGACCTTGTCTGAATTTTTCAAGGAGTAGATCTTTCTAAAATAGTCTGAGAAAATATTAAAGATATCTTCCGTATTTATATGGATTTTCTCTTTATGATGGAGTTTATCTATTAATGGGGATCTTCTTTGCCTTCTCATCAAGTTAGCCAATAGTTTTCCGGCTTTATTCCCATGTCGGTAGAGTCTTGCCTGAAGCTTTAACTCCTTCTGCTTCTCTTTATAAATTTGGAATGTATCTCTTTCACTTTTTGATCTATTATACTTAATCCAGTTTTCTTGAGAATTATTAAGTAAATAATTATTATATGAGTTAATTACTGATTTTTTCACTTCTGTCTCTCTCATCTTTAGTGTTTCAAGTCTATTAGCACTATATGAAATGATTTCTCCTCTGAGAACTGCCTTTGCGGCCTCCCAGAAAATATTCGGACGATCGACGTAGTCTTTGTTTATCTCCGTGTATTCTTGAAATTTCTCTTTCAGCCAAATTTTAAATTTTAAGTCATTTACCAACCATACAGGAAAGAAGAAGCGAGAAGATCTTGATTTGGAGTTTTTATATAAAATTTCTATTGTAACAGGACTATGATCTGATATGTTGATAGGGAAGATTTTAGCTTTAATTTGCATTTTACAAAGTCTTTCGTCGATAAGAAATAAGTCTATCCTAGATAGAGTTTTATAAGCTCTGGATAAACAGGTATAGTCTCCTACCTCTGGATTCTGCAATCTCCATATATCCCTTATTAATAGATTTTGAAACATTTTCTTAAACATTTTGGTTTCCAGATTATCTCGCTTGTTCTTCCCTGCCATTGGCTTCTGTCTTAACCTGTCTAATGGATAATGTGGAGCCATGTTAAAGTCCCTGCCTAAAATTAGATATCCTACTGATTCAGTGAGAATTTTTGCCTGCAGATTATCCCAGAATATTGGGTCAAACACATTGGGTGCATATAGATTGCAGAGTGTATATAAAGTTCCCTCTATTTTTAGTTTTAGAATTACATATCTCCCTTCTGGGTCTAGAATACTATGAAGAATTTCATAATTAATATTTTTTTCCTAACAGAATTGCCACTCCTCTCTTCCTTTCTATGCCTGTGGCAGCAATTACCTCTTTTACCCAAGAAGACTTCAGTTTCAGCACTTCTTCTAAATTTAAATGAGTTTCTTGCAATAGAGCTATGTGGGTATCAATTTTTCGTATATGTGCTAAAATTGACTTTCGCTTAATGGGGGAGGTGAAAAATAAAAAAGACCCCCCAACAATACAAAGACCCCCCAACAGAAAAACCCACCACCCAACCAACCCCCCAAAATAAAAAAACCTAACTCTAACAAAAACCTAAGCTACCCATTTAGCTCTTTTGCATTGCCCTGAAAAGGGCATTTAGCTCTTTTAAGAAAGCCCAAACCCTAATCTAAAAAAAAAAACACCCCAAAAAAGTTAAAAAAAAACCTAACACTAACCCCCGATGATCCACTTACAGTTTTTGAAGTCCGGCCATCCAGGTGGCGAGAAGTCTTCATCCAGGCGGTATTAGGTTTAGGGGTTAATAGTTTAATTTAGTTTTTGCGATGTAGGGGGCTGGCGGTTTAGGGTTTAATATTTTTATTTAGTGGCGGTGATGTAGGAGGCCAGAGTTTTAGGGGTTAGTAAAACTTTATTTAGTGGCGGCGATGTAGGGGAGCGGTGGAATAGGGGTTAATAGCTTTATTATAGTGTGGGAGATATTGAGGAGCGGGGGAATAGGAATTAACAAATTTATTATAGTGTTGACCATGTCGGGGAGCTGCGGAATAGGGGTTAATAAATTTTATTAGTGGCGGCGATGTTGGGAGCGGCAGATTAGGGGTTAATAACTTTATTACAGTGTTTGTGATGCGGGAGGGCGGCGGGATAGGGGTTAATAGGTAGTTTATGGGTGTTATTGTACTTTGTAACTGTTTAGTTATGAGTTTTGTGTAATAGTTTTGTTGCGCAAAACTCATAACTACTGGTCTCAGATAGCAGAATGTGTTCATATAGGGTGTAATGCAAGCTTTTAAGCCTCACCGCACAACCTGTAATACCGGCGCTATGGAAATCCAATGCAAAAAACGTCATTTTTTAGAGTGTGGGATTGACGTTGCGTTACAGGCTAAAATGCTTGCGATATAGCTATACCGACAAGACTTCTAATGGCTGCGTTATGGTTTTTATGCTGAAATGGACATTTTTTCAGCATTAAAATCGGAACGCAAATCTCATAATCTAGGTGATAGTACTCAAGTCACTGGTACACTCTTTAGCTTACCCCAGTTTGTTAAAACTTAGCTCCTTTCCATGACAGCAAAGGATGCCAAAAGAAAAAGGCAAATTTACTAATATAATTAAAGGAACAGTCTAGTCAAAATAAAACTTTCAAGTTACATATAGGACATGCAATTTTAAACAACTTTCCAATTTACTTTTTTCTCTAGGTATTCTTTATTGAAAGCTAAACCTAGGTAGGATCATATGCTAATTTCTAAGCCCTTGAAGACCACCTCTTATCTCAATGCACTTTAAAAGTTTTTCTCAGCTAGACAGAACTAGTTCATGTTTGCCATATAGATAACATTGCGCTCACAGTTATTTATGAATCTGCACTGATTGGCTAAAATGCAAGTCTGTCAAAAGAACTGAAATATGGGGGCAGTCTGCAGAGGCTTAGATACAAGGTAATCACAGAGGTAAACAGTATATTAATATTGGTAAAAGAAAAGACAGCGCCTCATGGTGCAAGTAGGTTCCAAGAGTGATAAATCACACTGAAATAATAACAACAGATGGTAGTATACTCACAAGAATATTGGCACCTTTGTTGAAAGAGGTGCAAACAAGCAGACTGACATTTAAATCAGCAGTCAGTACGCTGGAGCCAAAAAAACGATTCAGCTTTCCTAGATGGGCCGCTGTGGACTCTCCTCTGTTAGACAGGGGCAAGATACTCAGGTGTTATGCTGTATAGATAAACAGCAAGCCTAAAAACGATTCAGCTTTCCTGGATGGGCCACTGTGGACTCTCCTCTGTTAGACAGGGGCAAGATACTCAGGTGTTATGCTGTATAGATAAACAGCAAGCAATATTGTATTTGGCAGGCAAATATAAAAAGCAGTAATGCTGAGATACATAAAGTTAAAAACACTTTATTTTACGAGCTTAGGACGCGTTTCTCGGCCGCAAGCTCCTGGCCGTTTTATCTGATGAAACGGCCAGGAGCTTGCGGCCGAGAAACGCGTCCTAAGCTCGTAAAATAAAGTGTTTTTAACTTTATGTATCTCAGCATTACTGCTTTTTATATTTGCCTGCCAAATACAATATTGCTTGCTGTTTATCTATACAGCATAACACCTGAGTATCTTGCCCCTGTCTAACAGAGGAGAGTCCACAGTGGCCCATCCAGGAAAGCTGAATCGTTTTTAGGCTTGCTGTTTATCTATACAGCATAACACCCGAGTATCTTGCCCCTGTCTAACAGAGGAGAGTCCACAGCGGCCCATCTAGGAAAGCTGAATCGTTTTTTTGGCTCCAGCGTACTGACTGCTGATTTAAATGTCAGTCTGCTTGTTTGCACCTCTTTCAACAAAGGTGCCAATATTCTTGTGAGTATACTACCATCTGTTGTTATTATTTCAGTGTGATTCATCACTCTTGGAACCTACTTGCACCATGAGGCGCTGTCTTTTCTTTTACCAATTTTAGAAACTGTGTATTTCGATCAGACACACCCAAGACCAGCTGCCTGCCTTCTTGTGAATTCCTCTGACCACAAAATACCTACAAGTTGGAAAGGAACTTTTTTTGCAGAGACATTAACATTTGTCGGCCTCAATCACCAACATTATCCTTTATGGGACTTACATTACGATAAGTTTTTTTTGGTCATACATCAAGAACTGTTTATTACTAGCATCTGTTTATTACTAGCATATATTTATTTATTTATTTGTATACAGACATACATTTATTTTATTTGATTTGATCTTTTTCTGTTTTCGTTTCCTATTGAGATATATATATATATATATATATATATATATATATATATATATATTATTTTTTTTACATGATTTGATTGTATCTTTTAGGTTTTTTTTTTTCTTGCACCTATCACCTATTAGGGCACAGTTCATTTGATTTATATTTGTACCACTTAGAAATCATTTTCTATTCACATTAGTTTTTTACTTATCACAAAATTCATCATTTTATTTTTTTCTCACATTTGAACTTTACATACGTATCACATCACTATTATATATCACCAATATTTTTCCTTTCTCGCTCACATCACAAATACATTTGGCGCATGCTATTACCTATTTGCCAATAGGGATTTCACAGTATATTAATATAACCATGCTGGTTATGCAAAATGGGGGAATGGGTAATAAAGGGATTATCTATCTTTTTAAACAATAACAATTCTGGAATAGACTATATATACTATTGTTCCATGTGTTTATGGTTCAGTTACATAATCAATGTTGCCATGGAGTTAATCTAATAGCTTCCTGGACAGGTGATCCCTGCCTTTAAAGAGGGGCCTCTCCTCTTTCAAAAGAGGGTTATTTGCCCTGCTGTAGTATTTATTTTGGGGTGCCAGGGTCCCTTTGAAAGCCTAGAGCCCAAAGTAAAATCCCCTAGCAGATAGTTGATTGAAATATCTATGGCAATCATCTGCTACCTTAAAGGCCATGAGATTCCTCATCTGAAAATAGGTAATCCCCTCTTTAGATGATTGGGGGCTATTTTGGAGCCACTGCACCATATAGTAAATACAGTATAAAAATCGAAATCACCTACTAATGGCAGGGGTTCATTCTTCTCTGTGTTTATTGGGGGGGGATAAGAACTCTAAAAGTGCTCACCTATGTGTAATTGCTTTTATTTGAGCTGCCACATGCATTTAGCTGGATGAATGAGAGGATCCAGCACACTAGTACTGCACCACACTGGTGCTTACTGCTTGTGAGTATGAAGCTATTCCTAATGTTATACTTTATTATGCTAAATACTACACCAAGTTGAGTATTTTCTCTTTGCAGAATTTGATACAGAAATGTATATCTCTTAAACATTGTATAAGTTGCTGTATTAATATCTTTTACCTAAAGTTAATATGAATATAATATCTGTGCTCTTAAGCAGAAGGCATACTGACATGATAACTATCTACATTAACTTCCCTTTTTCTCATTTTACAATACATTAAAGAAAATTATCATATTCTGTCAAATATGTTACTGATTCCTACCCCTTATGAGTCAGTATACATCATGATCAAGGCAGATACAGAGGCATAACACAGCTGGTCTCCATTTGTGTATCTGATCACTAAGTCTCACAATTTTGTCACTTTTCTCAGTCATGGCACAAATTGATGACTGTGAAAAAATGACGTTTTCGTAAATTAAAAGATATTTGCTTTAGCAGATGTTAAAATAAAATATTCACTTACACTCTTGAAACAGATGAGATGTATTAAATTTAGTAGAACACTTAACCTTACCATACTCAATCTGTCGAATTAAGTAGTTCTGTCCCCCTGATGAATCATCAAATGACTGTCTCTCTATATACCGGTATATGATCACTGAATACTATTTAACTGCACAGTACACTTTCCTATATTTTGATTTTTAAAACATTGAAGTTTTATAATTCTTAGCTTGTAAACCACTGATTTAATGTAATTTTGTTTTCCACACATTATACAGATATTACTATTTTTCCCCCAAACAAGCCCAAAGCTGTAACATGCTAATTTAGATCTGCAGTGCTTATCCTTTATAGTTCACTTTCTCCGGAGATGTGTATGTTATGTTACATTTGCAATGTGCTCATGCCTATCTACATATCATTAGCATGTATTTGGAAGAGTTCAAGACTTCTAGCATATTGCTTTAACTGTATTTGTGCCATATCAGACTTCAGAGAACATCTGTACAACTTGCCAGAAGTTACAAACACAATTAGCTCCTGCTTGATTTAATCTTCAAGATCATTAAACTGACATGTCTTAGCAATGATTCGTAATCTGATAAATTATTCATCTGCAGACTGTGCTGTTGCATGTGAGCAAATAAGCAAAGCGTCTCTACATCTGGAATATTAATTATTTTCTTCTTCAGGCCTGTCACGATACAACTCAAAGATTTTGGGTTGAACAGTTATCAGTAATGTTGTTTTCATTTTGTTCTTCAAGGTTATTTTCATAATGTATTTTTAAGCTGATCAGATGTTCCAAGTCATTGTCTCTGCAATTCAAAAGCATGAGAAGTGAACACATTAAAATACGTAATATGTCATTTTGTTATGTATTTGCTTATAATAGTCATGGAAATAAGTTGTTGCATATATACAATACTACTGCTGTCACCACTACAACTTAGTCACAAGAACATTAGATAAATGATCGGTTTGTACAGATGTTTGTACATATGTTCAGATACTAGTAAAATATAATACTCTTTATAAGTTAAGCTTGTAGTTAACACTTCATTGATAAACATGTGTCCTACATTATGTTTTTACTGTGATTCCATAAGAACAAACCACCTGAAAGGGTTCTTGTGTTACAGTGTGTCAGGAGTAGGGATGGGCGAATGTTTTGCAACATTCGAAATTTGAAACAAGTTTTAACACGTTTGTTTGTTTGTTTTGAATTTTGAATATTTGCTCAACATTCTAAAATTCGTTTCATGTAATAGTATTTCTAATGCTTTCTTTAAATGTAATATTCAATTCAATGGTTTCTAATAATTTGATTCAAATTATTCAATATTCAAATTAGAAATATTTAAATCTATATATTTGTAATAGTATTTCTAATGCTCTCTTTAAATGTAATACTGTATTCGAATTATGCAATATGCGATTTAGAAAAATTTGAATCTATATATTTGTAATAGTATTTCTAATGCTCTCTTTAAATGTAATATCAGAATTATGCAATATTTGAAATAGAAACATTCAAATTGATGTATTTGAATCTATTATGTATCAATTTACTAAATTTCCAACCACATTAACTATTGAACTTCTGAATAGTATTTGTTAAATCAAATGTTACATTCGAAATTTCGCATGTGGATATTCGATTTCATTAAGAACATTCGAAAATGAAAGTAACATTTGATTACCAAATTTTACTGGATTTTCATTCTTATCAACTTATATCTTATAAATATCTTATGGTATATTATTTATTGCTTTAAGACATTCAGGCCCCGATATTCTAAACATCGTCAGAGGGGCCTTGCTAGTCACGCAGTCCGTGGGTCTGACCCTCTCTCTGCTGACGAGTGGCGATGTGTCTCCCATAAGAAACAATAGAGATCACAACTTCAGCAAAAGTCCATCCAAATTGCCACTCATCTGTGATATCTGAGGGGGGGGGGGGGGTGCTGTATTTGAAGTGATCCTACACCACATAGACTATGTTTCCACTCAAGCAAAACAAGGTTTTTGTGTAGGAACACAACAAATAATTCCTGCCTGTGTAAACTTAGTGACACTGTACATTAACTATATTTCACACACTGGAAATCCTCACCACTAAGAAACTGGTGAGACTGATATTTCTGAAAAGGTGCATCTTACACACTCTTGGCAATGTTTCCCAATTAATATACAATACTGGTTACTATAATGGAATGCCCATCAAACTCCCACAGAGCGCCTAAATATACATCATATCTGTGATCTAATTTATCTTAATAAATATAAAAAGAAAAAACTTCCTATTTAAACTATAGGAGCTGTGGGGTTACATGTAGATATAATGTTTCACTTACATATATCTTATTGTATAATGTGCTACTTTGTATTTTAAATATTGCAGTGTTTTCAAAAAGTAGTTTTTTAGTAGCCGTGACTTTATAGTTTTACATAACTGCAATATGTTTAACATTTTAAAGGTAAAGAAATACAGTTACAGTATGTAAAAATGTAAAGTAGTGGATAAAGTCTTATATGACATATTAATATCCCCCAAAAATGCATCTTTTATCTAAAAAAAAGTCAAAAATAAAAAATTTAAAAATATAAATAAAAATATTATTGTATATACATATAATGCACCATGCCCCCAATGCAACCTAACCCCTTTACCCTATTAACCCCTTAAGCACCATAACTCCCAACACAACCTATCCCTGATACTCTATTAACCTCTAAAGTGACCTAACCCCCAACACAAGCTAACCCCTTCACACTATTAACCCCTTAAGTGTTGTAATCCCCAATGCACCCTAACCCCTCTACAATATTAACCTGAACACTACCTAACAGTGAACACTACCTAACCCCTATACACTATTAAACCCTTAAGTGCCATAATCCTAACCACAACCTAACAATACACACAAATAATTTTTTGCTCACCATCAGAAATCTTCATCAGATATAATCCAAATTATCAGAAAAGAAAAAAAAGCCAAAATATCCAGGAATCCACTGAAAAAAAAATGTTTTTCTTTCTTTCAGTTGTAATCCAAATGATCCTGGCAAAGAAAAAAAAACAAAAATCCAAAAAGCCTTAAAAAAACAAAACAATGATCTTAATCAGATGTAATCTATAAGATCCTCGGTGGTCCTCCATTGCAGTAACTGCAGTGCCCCCCCCATGTCGCTGGTGATCATGGTCCCTTATGGTGGCTGCAGTGGGCCCCCCGTGTCGGTGGCAATTGTGGTCCTCTATTGCGGCAGATGCAGTGATCCTCCATGATGGAGACCATGGCTCTTCCTTTGTGGCGGTCACTCTTCTCCTTAGGCAAGTTTCCCCATTTTATAGGGGTGTCCTGGCTGATAAAACTTTCCAATCAGCCAATATAAAGATTTCTATTTATTAAAATTAACCAACCGACTAAATAATTAGCATCCACCTGATCGGGAACAATTTCATAAATGTTATGGCTTCTTCTATTCTTCTTATCTTGATTCTGCTCTTTTGGAACTACTAACGCCAGAGTAATACAGACTAAACATCCCAACATTAGTTGTGCATGGAGATGTTTAATAGCTGGATCAGAATTGTTCCTGTACTGCTGATGAGATTTTGAAATGTATCAGGAAGAAGAAGTAATTTCGAGTCTGTACAAGCAGCTCTACCTGTTTGTTTAATATCCTATGATGAATATTTCCTTAATTATAGTGAAACTAATTAAGTACTATTTTCTAAAACCAATGCTTAGGAAAGTACAACATTTGAAAATATACTTTTAAGCAAGGAAGAGCATAATAATATCTTCATTTATTCTAAGACACTACATATGGCCTAGCCTTTATATTCATGCAGTTGATGCCAGGGTACCCCTCATGTATTAACTGTAACATTTCTCCTGGTAAAGCTGTTACCCCAGAAGAGACAACCAATTCTAAATCTCTCAACTGAGAAGATTTAGCACACTTTTTAGTATTTCTGGTAAATACTAAATTCTTCATTGTTTTAAATTTTTTATCTCATAAACATGTTCTGTGAGTTCTATGAATTAAAGTGGACAGACAGGACTGTATGTCCACTTAAATTTACTTAATGAAGCCAAAAGCACTACTTTTTATTATAGTGAGGACCAGCTCATACTTGAGTTTTTTTTAAGTCAGAGACACAAATCCCCACATTTTGTGATTTATTAATATTTCCCCATCTTTTTTTGAGCTATAAAGTGCTGTGTATCTAATTAAAGGTTATTTAAATTCAGTTAGAGCAATAAAAAGGATACCCCTTTAAGCACTCTAGGTCCTTGGTGTACAATAAAAAAAAAACACAAACTTTATTAAAGACACAAGATTTAAAATGGGTGAAAACATTAAAAAGCACTGTGGTGATTGTGAATAATACAATTATCCTAATACACAGGGTGGTGTGAGAATTTTTAAAATTATTATCTTCAATTTTGGGAAAATTATCTGTATCTATAATATAATGGTTCACAGGGAACATCCATACTAGTCCCTTGTTTGTTAATATCATAATAGTTTGATCTGCGCAATGAAGAGACATGTAATATAATTCTCTTAAACAACAAGCTAAGTGCAGCTGTTATCTAATAAGTACAGCTGGTTTCAGATATTGAGGGATATTTATCAAGCCATCAACCATAAATACACTGGAATTCCGCAGCGTAATTGTGGCAAGCTTGATTCAACCTAGTTATCAAAGCCTACAGACTGGCAAAAGTTGAAATCTGTGGCGTAACATATGATCCGCCTGTCTCAATCCAACACATATCAATGCTTACGTCATTACAGATGTTCCGAATACACATTCTGCACTATTTGATACTTTTTCAAAGTTATCAAATAGTTAACAGGTACGCTCGCGGCTATTCCGGCCCAGCGTACCTGGTTTTCAATACGCCACCCTTCAGGCCGCCGATGCCATAGGAATTAATTGGAGTCTGAAAGCAGCGAAAGCTTATGCTCGATGCTGCCAGATATCCCATTGATTTATATGGTTGAAAACCAGTTACGTTTACACCTAACACCCTAAAAAAAACACTGAGTCTAAACACCCCTAATCTGCTGCCCCGACATCGCTGCAAACCTAAATAAACTTATTAACCCCTATCCCTCTGCTCCCGGACCCCACCACCACTAAATAAACTTATTAACCCCTATCCCGCTGCTCCCGGACCCCACCACCACTAAATAAACTTATTAACCCCATCCCTCTTCTCCCGGACCCCACCACCACTAAATAAACTTATTAACCCCTATCCCGCTGCTCCCGGACCCCTCCGCCACTAAATAAATGTATTAACAACTATCCCGCCACTCCGGGACCCTGCCGTCACCTAAATAAACGTATTAACCCCTAAACCTCTGGCCTCGCACATCACTACCATTAACTAAAACTATTAACCCCTAAACCGGCAGCCCCCCACATTGACATAAACTAAATTAAGCTATTGACCCCTAAACCTAACAAGCCACTAACTTTACCTTAAAATTACAACATCCCTATCTTATAATATATTAAAATTTACCTGTAGAATGAAAATAAACTATATTAAACTATTAATTAACCTACCCTAACTATTATACTAAAATTACATTAAACTAGCGTTTAAATTAACTACATTACATATTAAAAAAAAAGCTAACCGTACTGAAATTATTTAAATCTACTATTACAAATTACTGTTACAAAAAAAATAAACGCTAAGTTACAAAAACAAACAAACACTAAGCTACAAAAAAAAAACCACAGTATCAAAAATAAAAACGAATTACACCTAATCTAATAGCCTTATCAAAATAAAAAAGCACCCCCAAAATAAAAAAACCCTAGCCCACAATAAACTACCAATGGCCCTTAAAAGGCCTTTTGCAGGGCATTTCCCCAAAGAAATAAGCTCTTTTACCTGTAAAAAAAATACAAACACCCCCAACAGTAAAACCCACCACCCAACCCACCAACCCCCCCAAATAAAAAGACTATCTAAAAAACCTAAGCTCCCCATTGCCCTGAAAAGGGCATTTGAATGGGCATTGCCCTTAAAAGGATGAATGAAGATAGAAGAGACCGCATGGATGAAGACTTCACCGGATGGATGAAGATAGAAGAGGCTGCGCGGATAAAGTCTTCTTGCTGCCCGGATGAAGACTTCTTGCCGGCTGGATGGATCCTTCAAGCGGAACTTCAAAAACTGTAAGTGGATCGTCGGGGGTTAGTGTTAGGTTTATTTAAGGTTTTTTTGGGTGGGTTTTATTTTATAGAGTAGGGTCTGGGCAGGTAAAATAGCTAAATGCACTTTTAAGGGCAATGCCCATACAAATGCCCTTTTCAGGGCAATGGGGAGCTTTTTTTAGATAGGCTTTTTATTTGGGGGGTTGGTTGGTAGGTTTTACTGTTGAGGGGTGTTTGTATTTTTTTACATGTAAAAGAGCTGATTTCTTTGTGGCAATGCCCCGCAAAAGACCCTTTTAAGGGCCATTGGTAGTTTATTGTAGTCTATTTTTTATTTTATTTTGGGGGGGCTTTTTTATTTTGATAGGGCTATTAGATTAGGTGTAATTCTTTTTTATTTTTGATACTGTGTTTTTTTTTATAACTTACACCTAGATTACGAGTTTTGCGCTAGAGGCTGTGCAGTGCTAACGAGCAGTTTTCCCTCACCGCTCACTTACCTACAGCGCTGGTATTACGAGTTTTCAGAAACCCATCGTTAAAAGACTAGAAGTGAGCGTAGAGAAAAATTTTGCTCATTACCGCACTCCAATACCAGTGCTGCTTAAGTCAGCGGTGAGCTGGTGTAACGTGCTTGTGCACGATTTCCCCATAGGAATCAATGGGGAGAGCAGGCTGAAAAAAAGTCTAACACCTGCCAAAAAGCAGCGTAAAACTCCTTAACGCAGCCCCATTGATTCCTATGGGGAAATAAAATTTATGTCTACACCTAACACCCTAACATGAACCCTGAGTCTAAACACCCCTAATCTTAAACTTATTAACCCCCTAATCTGCCACCCCCAACATCGCTGACACCTACATTATAATTATTAACCCCAAATCTGCCACTCCGGACACCGCCGCCACCTACATTATACTTATGAACCCCTAATCTGCTGCCCCCAACATCGCCGACACCTATATAATATTTATTAACCCCTAATCTGCCTCCCCAATGTTGCTGCCACCTACTTACACTTATTAACCCCTAATCTGCCGCCCCCAACATCGCCGCCACTATATTAAAGTTATTAACCCCTAAATCTAAGTCTAACCCTAAACCTAACACCCCCTAATTTAAATATAATTTAAATAAATCTAAATAAATATTACTATCATTAACTAAATTATTCCTATTTAAAACTAAATACTTACCTATAAAATAAACCCTAAGCTAGCTACAATATAATTAATAGTTACATTGTAGCTAGCTTAGGTTAAATTTTTATTTTACAGGCAAGTTTGTATTTATTTTAACTAGGTAGAATAGTTATTAAATAGTTATTAACTATTTAATAACTACCTTGGTAAAATAAATACAAATTTACCTGTAAAATAAAACCTATCCTAACCTTATTATTGGCTGATTAGAACAGCCAATAGGATTGAGCTTGTATACTATTGGCTGATTGGAACAACCAATAGAATGCAAGCTCAATCCTATTGACTGATTGGATCAGCCAATAGGATTTTTTCTACCTTAATTCCGATTGGCTGATAGAATTCTATCAGCCAATAGGAATTGAAGGGACGCCATCTTGAATTACATCATTTAAAGGACCCGTCATTGTTCCAGTCGCCGTGGAATGAAGAGGATGCTCCACGTCGGATGTCTTGAAGATGGACCCGCTCCGCTCCGGATTAATGAAGATAGAAGATGCCGCCTGGATGAAGATTTCTGCCCGTCTGGAGGACCTCTTCTGCCCGGATAGGATGAAGACTTCGGACTGTCTGGAGGACCACTTCTGCCTGGTTCGGTTAAGACGTCTCAAGGTACGGTGATCTTCAAGGGGGTAGTGTTAGGTTTTATTAAGGGGGTACTGGGTGGGTTTTAGAGTAGGGTTGGGTGTGTGGGTGGTGGGTTGTGTCTGGAGGACAACTTCACCCGGCTTGGATGAAGACTTCTCCCGGCTTTGTTGAAGACTTCGGCGCGGCTTGGATGAAGACGTCTCTCGGTAAGTCGATCTTCAGGGGGTTAGTGTTAGGGTTTTTTAAGGGTGTATTGGGTGGGTTTTATTTTTAGGTTAAGGACTTTGGGTGGCAAAAGCACTAACTGCCCTTTTAAGAGCAATGCCCATCCAAATGCCCTTTTCAGGGCAATGGGGAGCTTAGTTTTTTTTAGATAGTATTTTATTTGGGGGGTTGGTTGTGTGGGTGGTGGGTTTTACTGTTGGGGGGTTGTTTGTATTTTTTTTTACAGGTAAAAGAGCTGATTACTTTGGGGCAATGCCCGCAAAAAGCCCTTTTAAGAGCTATTTGTAATTTAGTATAGGGTAGGGATTTCTATTATTTTGGGGTTTTTTTTAATTTTATTAGGGGGATTAGATTAGGTGTAATTAGTTTAAAAATCTTGTAATTATTTTATTATTTTCTGTAATTTAGCGTTTTTTTTTGTTTGTAATTTAGTTTATTTAATTTAATTGTAATTAATTGTAGTTAATTTAGGTAATTTATTTAATTATAGTGTAATGTTAGGTGTAATTGTAACTTAGTTTAGGATTTATTTTACAGGTATATTTGTATTTATTTTAACTAGGAAGCTATTAAATAGTTAATAACTATTTAATAACTATTGTACCTAGTTAAAATAAAAACAAAGTTGCCTGTAAAATAAAAATAAATCCTAAACTAGCTACAATGTAACTATTAGTTATATTGTAGCTATCTTATGGTTTATTTTATAGGTAAGTATTTAGTTTTAAATAGGAATAATTTATTTAATAATAGTATTTTTATTTAGATTTATTTAAATTATATTTAAGTTAGGGGGGTTAGGGTTAGACTTAGGTTTAGGGGTTAATATCTTTATTATAGTGGAGGCAACGTTGTGGGCGGCAGATTAGGGGTTAATAATTGTAGGTAGGTTGCGACGACATTGGGGGTGGCAGAATAAGGGTTAATAACTATAATGTAGGTGTCGGCGATGTTGGGAGCGACAGATTAGGGGTAAATAAGTATAATATAGGTGGCGGCGGTGTCTGGAGCGGCAGATTAGGGGTTAATAATATAATGTAGGTTGCGTCGATGTCAGGGGCATCAGATTAGGGGTTAATAAGTGTAAGATTAGAGGTGTTTAGACTCGGGGGTCATGTTAGGGTGTTAGGTGTAGACATAAAAAGTATTTCCCCATAGGAATCAATGGGGCTGCGTTAGGAGCTGAACGCTGCTTTTTTGCAGGTGTTAGACTTTTTCTCAGCCGAATCAGCCCCATTGATTCCTATTGGGAAATCGTGTACAAGCACTTTTAGCCAGCTCACCACTACCGTAAGCAGCGCTGGTATTGAGGTGAGATGTGGAGCTAAATTTTGCTCTCCGCTCACTTTTTTGCGGCTAACGCCGGGTTTAAAAAAACCTGTAATACCAGTGTTGTTTGTAGGTGAGTGGTGAGCATATACTGCGCGTTGGCATCCCTGGTAACACAAAACTCGTAATCTAGGTGAGTTTTACCTATTCCCCAATTTTGCATAACCACCACTGTTATATTAATAAATGTTTTACCTCTATGATCACCTTGTATCTAATCCTCTGCAGGCTGCCCCCTTATTTCAGTTCTTTTGACAGACATGCATTTTAGCCAATCAGTGCTGACTCCTAGGTAAATCCACAGGAGTGAGCACACTATTATCAATATGGCACACATGAACTAGAGGTGACTAGCTGTAAAAAAACTGTCAAAATGCACTGAGATAAAATGTGGCCTTCAATAGCCTATAAATTAGCATATGAGCCTACCTAGGTTTACCTTTAAACAGAGAATACCAAGAAAACAAAGCAAATTTAATGACAAAAATAAATTTGGAAATTTACATGCCCTATTTGAATCATAAACGCTTAATTTTGACTAGACTGTCTCTTTAATTACAATTTTTAAATGCAGAACACAAAAAATCCCTTATATTCATAACTAACTTAGCATAGGCTTGTCATTTTTAAGAAATGATTATATCAATATATGTGAGTTAAACTCTTTATTTTTTTAAGTGCTACAAGCACAAATATGATATTTAAGTAACTCCATTTTCTTATAATAATTGAAGCATTTCTTCAATTAAACAGCTAAATATAGTGAGTATGTTGTCACCAGCTAATGCACTCTCTCTTACGGCTGCTAATATTTGTAAGCCATTGCACTACCTTTATGTTTGGTAAAATATGTCAGTATTTCAAAACACCGCATAGTTAAAAAAATGGGTTCCTATTAGTTCCTATCCCCCTTAACATGTTTCGCCATATCCTGTCTTTATCAAAAAGGCGCTGCCGTTCTGGCAGTCTTTTACTGGTAATTCATTGTCTTTCATACCTACTGGTGAAATCATGGCAAAGAACATCCAATCAGTATCTCGACCATCCTTGCTTGAAGCAGCCAGCCTTTTATGGCATAACCCTGGGAAACATTCATTTTTTCTCCTATACATGATATTGCCTTAACATTAGGAGGATCTATTAATGATGTTGTTATTTATAGAACAATATCATACTGTTAATTTATGAACATAGTAAATATCCTCACTTAGATACACAGTACCTTATAGCTCATAAAGATGGGTGAAATATTAATAAGTCACTTTGTGTCTCTGACTTAAAAGAAAATCAAGTATGAGCTGCTCCTCACTACTATTAAAATAAGTGTCTTTGGCTTTCATTAAGTAAATGTATGATGATATAATACCTAGACTTACTGGGTATTTATTTAAACAATAACACAGTCATGGCAAACATTTAGGAAACTGATAGACATAGCAGACAGCAAAAACGGATGTCAGACTTAAATGAAGTATGCAATCTCTCAGGGACAGGATCTAACAAACTCTCAGAAATATGCATAAAACCATTCATAAGCAAGGTAAAATTTGGTTTAATAAAAACCACTTTGACAGATATATTGAAATGAAACTTATCCCTGAGGGACTCAGAATTCAGATATTTGAAGCATTTGAATTCAGAGACCCCAGGGCGGGACTGGGAAGTCTCACCTGCCGAGGAGAGGAGGAGGACCGACCCAGGAGTGGGGGGAGGAGCAAAGCCAAAGCACAAAGAAACAAGAACAAGAGGAAAACAAAATAGAGCAGAAAGGAGGTGGAAACCATACAAAAAAACTGAGAGTCCAGTCTCCAAAATGAGACTGACCCATTAAAAATACCTAAACTTATCAAAATAAGTGCTCCCCCAGATCATAATACAATATTATCAAATGATATGTCATTTTATCCAACCTCAGGACTGGATACATTTGAAATCATTAAGGACATACAACTCTATTTATGTAAATTGTTACTCAAAAAGCAATTCATAAGAAAAGAAGATCTGAAGATGAGAGAACTACTCTCCTAGTGATGGTGGAGGTGCCTCAATCAGATGAAGATACTAATGATCACAACTGGTGTGAACAGGTTAAAAATAAATCCAAATATGTTTCTAAGATAAGCAGTAGCAAACACATAGAGATCTTCAATTATCTGTTAGGAAATTGCAGAAACAAGCATTAGCTGACATCCAGCAATGAGTATGTCATTATTCATTGGGGGGTAATGTAGTGATCTGGCCCACAAATATGTATTTAAAGGAAGTGAGAAAACAGCTGAAGAATAAAACCTGCTATAAAGAACTGGTGTTCAATCCTTCTCAAGATTATTTAAAAAATGCACAACAATATTATTCTTGAAGAATCTAAAGATGAACTAGTCACAGAAAAAAAAGAAACTCCTTACTATACCCCACCCCAAGGTAGCTACTTTTTACATTATTTCAGATATCCAAAAATATTAAAAAATCCTCCTGGTTGCCCAATCGTATGGGTAACAATGGAAATAAGACATTTCAAAAGTCACAGACCTTAAGTGTGTAGCCAAACGATTTATTATGAAAACCAACCTCCATGTCAATGACTCACTCTGAGTCCCACAAGTAGCGGCTATTGCGGAGATAGTAAGTAGTAGATATTATCCCAAAATCAATATATAAATAAGCAAGGCTTACAAGTTAGGTGACTAATTTCAAAAAGTTCTGTGTTCTAAATTTGCTCAAGCTGTTTGTCTACTTCAGCTTGTCCTGGCTGAAGTACAACACTTACACAAATGGCATATAGCCTCGTTCCAGTGCCGGTTCCTGTGACGTTGTAATAGCCGCGATGCTGGAAATGTGTTCTATATTATAATCTGGATTACCTTTTTTCTAAAGACCTAAAGTATTATAGATTTCCTATTTGACATGAATTTTCTCTTTGACATGTATATTTCTTTCCCATTTTCTTTTGTAAGGTATACACAAATATTTTTAATTCATTTTTTAATAGTGTGTCATTAGTTTATATGTTATTATGTAAGTTGTTTGTACAATTATATATTTTAAATTGCAAATGGAGGATTTCCATAAAGGTTATATGTGCAGTACTGGACCACTAATGCTATGATTGGTCTAAATGGACAACTCCTTTTGCAATTTATTACCTGCTAGCACATCTGTTTTCCAGCTCTGATGAAGTGCCCTTGAGGCAGGAAACGCGTCAGCAGTAATGTCTGCTTGCTGTGCCCTTTGAATTTTTTAATGGATATCGAAATAAAGTGGATGTTTTAATCTCATCATTCTCTCCTGACTTCTTTGATCCTGGATCTGCAATTTTGTTGCTATTCTTAGATTGCTTTCCATTCAGGGGCAGAGTGGAAAGCTCCAGCAGTTCCAGCATCACAGCTATTGCCGACGTTACAGGAACCGGCATCAGAGCGAGGCTATACGCCTTTTGTGTAAATTTTGTACTTCAGACAGGACAAGCTGCCGCAGACAAACAGTGGGAGCAAATTCAGAACACAGAACTTTCTGAAATTAGTCCAAACACCTTATGGGTAAGCCTTGCTTATTTACATATTGATTTTGGTATAATATCTACTACTTACTATCTCCGCAAGAGCCGCTACTTGTGGGACACAGAGTGAGTCATTGACACAGAGGTCTGTTTCATCAATAAATCACTTGGCTACACACTTAAGGTCTGTGACTTTTAAAGTGTCTTATTGCATATGTTTGCTTTCTCCATACATGGACTTAAGGTTGTAAGTTGAGTAACTTTACCTATCCCATAATTGATAATTTGGCATGGCCATTATGGATGATAAAAACAGGAGCAGGGCACAGCAGAAGAGCATCAGCCACTCCCACTAATTCAACACCCATTAGGACCCAAGATCGCTATGAAATTGAGATGGGAGTGAGGCTAAAATACGGGGTAGGCCACAAGGAGAAAGAGAAGGAAAAAGGAATACAAGAAGTGGCCATAAGTGCACCAGAAGTACAAGTACAGAGATATCCCAGCTGCAGTGCACAATGGAAAAAGAAAAAGGCCAAAAATTATCAATCTCTCCTTGATTTGTTTGAGTTACTTTAAATAATCTGTTCTCTCTAAGGGCTTGGGATATTCACCTTCCAAGGACTTTAAATTGTTTGGTACTATTCTAGACATCAATAAGTTTGTCAGAAAGATCACTCTGAAGAAACATTTTAGGGACCTTAGTGTACCTGTAAATAAAGAGGACTCACAATTTGACCCCAGTCCTTAATGAGAATTGTCATTTAAGGAATTATGTGACATCATGTCTCTGTGTGAACTGCTAAGTGAATCAGACTCTGTAAGTAGATTAAATAAACAACAACCTATTTTGAAAAAAGAAAAAACTAGTGTGTTTTATCCTGTTAATGCATGCAACAATTTAATTGAAGTGTTTCATTCTATTGTAGATCAATATCTTATATTCCTATCAGAAGAGATTTCTAGAAAAAAAGTGACACAAAAAGTGACACATAGCAATTTGAATAAAAGGAAGATGTCAGCTTTAACCAATTTAAAGAATAATCCAGACCTAGTTATTCTAGATTCTTATAAGGGAGGCTCTATTGTAATTTTACATAAGGAACAATATCTCACTGAAGCATACAGACAGCTAAATGACACAGACACGTACAAAAAACTAACATTAAATCCACCATAAAGTTTCAAAGAGAGTTGAAACAGCTTATAGATTTTGGGATGGAAAATGTAATTCTTTCTAAAAAAACAAACAGTGAATATGTATTTGTAGAACATCCTAGAATTCCAATTTTTAAGTTATTGCCGAAGGTAAATAAGTCCCAAAATAATCCTCCAGGGAGACCAATTATCTCAGCTATTGGCTCCCTCTGTGAAAGATTGGGACAATGGGTGTATGCACACTAAAAACCATAGTAAAGTCATTACCGGGTTTTTAAGAGACACCAAGCACCTCCTTAGACTATTGCAGAATGTGAAATTGAGTGTGGGATGTATGTTTGTTACCATAGATGTGGTCTCTTTATATTCCTGCATTCCACATAATCTTGGCATTATTGCAGCGAAGAAGATGCTAGAAAGATACTCTGATTATGGTCCAGACCTTATTGGTTATATAGTGGAAGTAGTTTCATTTCTGTTAAACCACAATTATTTTATCTTTAAAGGGACAGTAAACACCAGAATGTTTGTTGTTTAAAAAGGTAGATAATCCCTTTATTACCCATTCCTCAATTTTGCATAACCAACACAGTTATAATAATATACTTTTTACCTCTGTGATTACCTTGTATCTATGCCTCTGCAAACTGCCCCCTTATTTAAGTTCTTTTGACAGACATGCATTTATAGCCAATCAGTGCTGACTCCTAGGAGATTCACGTGCCTGAGCTCAATGTTATCTATATGAAACACATGAACTAATGCCCTCTAGTGGTGAAAAACTGTCAAAATGCTTTGGACAGACATGCATTTATAGCCAATCAGTGTTGACTCCTAGGAGCTTCACGTGCCTGAGCTCAATGTTATCTATATGAAACACGTGAACTAATGCCCTCTAGTGGTGAAAAACTGTCAAAATGCTTTCAGATTAGAGGCAGTCTTTAAGTTCTAAGAAATTAGCACATTAACCTCCTAGATTTAGCTTTCAACTAAGAATACCAAGAGAACAAAGCAAAATTGGTAATAAAAGTAAATTGGAAAGTTGTTTACAATTACATGCCCTATTTAAATCACGAAAGATTTTTTTTTACTTTACTGTCCCTTTAATGTAGAATTCTTCATACAGTTGAGATGTACTGTGATGGGGGCAAAATGTGTCCCATCATATGTGAACTTGTATCTAGCAGAGTTTGAAAGGGCTTATATATTTAGCGAGTTAAATCTCTTTAAGAAAACATCAAATTCTATACCAGGTTTATTGATGATGTATTAATGGTATGGGATGGCTCTGTTGAAAATGTAAATGAGCTTGTAAACCATCTTAATGACAATGTGGGCAATTTGAGGTTTACGTTTAATTCCTCTATTATTAATATGCCGTATTTAGATGCTTTTCTACCTCATGAAAATGATGCAATAATAACTGAGGTTTATAGAAAAGAAGTCAGTGGTAATACTATATTTAGAGCTGACTCACTTCATCCATACCATTTGAAGCAGGGCATACCTAAAGGCCAATATATTAGACTCATGCATGATGATCCAACTACACGCTTGGTTAAGAGGGGCTATGATCCCCAACACTAAATAAGTTATCTGAATAAGTCTCTAGATTCAATAGGGACAATCTACTGAGGGATAATAAGTGAGAAATAATAAAACACGAAAGTAATAATTTCATCACTACTTACAGCAGACTATTTAGTGACATTTGTAATATTGTCAGGAAAAGACTACCGATATTAGAGAAAGATAGTGACCTACAATCAGTCTCAATGAGTTGCAAATTCATATCCCACAGGTCAGAAACCATAAGAGACAGAATTGCTAAGAACTTTGGGGCTAACACCGACAAGAGCAATGCTAGTAAAGGCAACTGGCTTTCTAAAAAAGCTGGCTTTTACAAGTGTGGTGGAAAACCTTGCAATGTAGCATACAAATGTATGCTGAGGACCATCTGGGAAGGAAATATTGAGACATGACTAACTCCTATTTTTTTTTTTCCAATCTTTGATGATATAGAGTGGTGTTTTTTTTACAATTTATTACATAGACCTACTGTAAAGTATTTATATTTCTTTCCCATTTCCTTTTGTTAGGTATACACATATAGTTGTAATTCATTTTTTAATAGTGTGTCATTAGTTTATATGTTATTATGTAAGTTCTTTGTACGATTATATATTCTAAATGGCAAATGGAGGATTTTCATAAAGGTTATATGTGCAGTATCGGAACACTAATGCTATGAGTGATGTAGATGGACAACTCATTTTGCAATTTACTACCTGCTGGCACTCCTGTTCTCCAGCTCTGATGAAGTGCCCTTGAGGCAGGAAACACGTCAGCTGAAATGTCTGCTTGCTGTGCCCTTTGAATTTTTTAATTGGTACCGAAATAAAGTGGATGTTTTAATCGCATCATTCTCTCCTGACTTCTTTGATCCTGGATCTGCAATTTTGTTGCTATAACTTAATGGAAAGACCAAGTCAATATGTTGACAAAATACTTTGGGAATTTGTAGTATCCTTACCATCATATGTGTGAGACACCATGGAGGTATTCAAACAACTTGAAAATGTAACGTATATCTATACGCATTTATGAACTAAACATGAGTAGATTGTTGTTTGAGATCTTTTTTATTGTATCAGATTTTATAAGAATTTTAAATATTTTTTTTAAGCATCTAACTTTTATTTTATTGATTTTTTAACATGATGAGGGTTGAAAAAATATGTATGCACAAGTTTTATATTTGCAATAATTTATATTGAAACATTATATATTGTATATTTACTATATTGCATAACACCTGGGTGCCTGGATAGAGAAATATACTTTCAAGCCCCTCTTTCTAACTAACAAATTTAAATTTCATTAAAATAACTAGAGGATTAAATGATTGCATTGTATCTATATGAATAATTGGCTAAAATTAGGGAGAGAAGGAGTGGCAGAAACATCAGTGACGTCAGCGCTCACATAGCAAGAGGGCAGTATCACTGATGGCTAATATCAGGCCCCCAGGTAAATGATAAAACTATCTGTTTTAATCATTCCTCTTGAAAAAGCCTGCCTGCAAGCAGATGATACTCGTAGAGGTTCAAGATAGGAATGCAAGGGTTGCCATCGTTTCAGCTGTACGCTTGCTGTTCACCGTTGTTTCTGTCATTTTTGGTTACAACCACGCCCCAACATGAGGGTATGGTGGCTCCAGTAAGGCGTTCTTACCAGACGTGTGGAGGGTATCAGTACCAAGTAATTATTTGGGTGAACTGTGATTAGCCAATGTTTAACAAAAAGCATGTGAGTGCAATCTGTTTTTTTTATTTTTGTCACAATAAACTCTGCTGTGAATCATGTGCCATTTTAATTTTTTTAATAATTGCCATTTATCCTTTACTAGTTCTACGGCTAGTAGGATCTACACATATTAAGCAGCGCTACAGATTCTGAGTGTTTGGTCTCTGAAAATATATTGGAACGAAAAGGTTTAAAGGAGCTGGAATATTCTGGGACTGCAGGCCTTCTTTTACATCTGAAGTCTCTCTTGCTTTATTAATGGGACTGAGATAAGCTTTATCTATAGGGCCTATAAACTTCCTATTGAAGGGTTATATTAGTAATCCTGTAGATTACTTATTTAAGAAGGTGTGCTAGTCTATATTATTCTATCTTGCTATAGTTATTTATTGTTTATTCAAGGTTTACATAAGAATTGTCAAATGTCAACAAAATTCACACAATATAGATCCTTACATCAAGATACTGATAATCCTAACAAATAATCTACATGGACCTCCTCAATCAGTTCCATCACAGAGTGTTATAGACATTTTTGTATATAGCAGAGACAACAAACCTCATTAAGTTTAAGGAAGTTAAGCCAAAAAGAAAAAAACAAAAATAGCCTTGTATTATACTAATTCATTGTTTGACATAAACTTACTACCAAGCATTTTCTGCATCAAAGTTCGTTAAATCAAATGTGTTATCGACTAATGGGTTCTAACCAAATTCAAACACGTCCTGTTGGACAATCATGTTGGGCTGTGGGGGGGGGGGGGGAGAGTGGGCAATCAGTCGGGAAAGAAGAAGAGGAGGGAAGAAATAGAGAAGGAAAAAGAAGAGAAAAAAAAATGCGTTTTCAACTAATTTTCTATATTATTTCTATAACTTCTGATAAATTCTAACCACTTGCATTCAAATCTATCTTGTTGGGTTGTTCCATTGTTAGAACTGTCAAGTTGTTCTAGTATATATTGGGAGTGCAATAAGAAAGTTAGATTATTAATTGTTGGTGCCCTTGTGGTTTTCCAGTTTTTCAAAATGAGATATCTCCCTCCCAGAATTACTGTATTTATCAACTCGATATTAGGGACATATTCCACAAGATCGCTCTGATCTATTAGGAAAATAGTATGTTGCAGTTCTAAAACTATCTGAATAGAGAGAACCCTATTCAGCCAGAATTGGATTTTTCACCAGAATTGTTGGATCTTTGAACATCACCAAATCATGTGGACCAGGTCGGCATCAGAAGAAATACATTGAGGGCACAAATGTAGCAAGTTCCCAAACCATCTATTTATGTTAGCCGGAGTTATATGAATACGATTTATGACTTTAAAATGTGATTCTCGCCAAGATGCAGATAAGGTAGCATGTTCCACCAGAATTGTACTATGTTTTATTTTATCAGGATCTAGGGTTTGAATATCTCTACTCCATTTTGAGTGGATATCTAAAAGATTCGCTTCTCCGGTCTCGAGAAGCACCATCCTATACCAATAGCTAATGGCATGTTTGCCTGCCTTAAACAGGGCGAGGCCCATTTTAATACCAGGATGTAAGTGATCTCTAACGGGATCTTTAATGGTCTCAGTATACCAGTGCCGCACCTGTAAATAGGCGTAAAAATCTGTGTTTTTAAGCTGATAACGAGTTCTTAAAGCTGCAAAAGTATGTACCCCAGTAGTTTCTGGATCCCTAAATTGTACTAAGTGTTGCAGACCCAACATAGTCCATCTACTAAATAATTTGTTCCTAATACCTGGAGTAAAACACGGATTCCCTACGATAGGTACGAATTCTGAGATTAGTGGGCTGTCCTTCATACAAAACCTAATAAACTGCCATGCTTTAATAATGTGCAATATTGTAGATTTAATTTTAATCTTGTGTGGTAGATCCTTAATAGGGCAATGTAGCAGAGCCGCTAGGCTGAATGGAGTGACCAATTTTTGCTCTATTTCAAAAGAAGAGACATTCGACCCTCCAGTAAGCCAATCCATGGCGACCTTTGCCAGACAAATTTTATTGTAGATCGAAAAGCTAGGAAGTGCTAGGCCTCCACATTGTCTGGGGTGCAAGAGTTTCTGTAGGGTAATGTGTTTCTTACCCATCCCCCAAACAAACAGCCTGATAGAACTATCCAGGCATTTGAGATCTAGTTTTGTTATAGGGATTGGGATATTTTGCATTGTGTAAAGCAATTTAGGTAATATGATCATTTTTATCAAATTAATTTTTGCCATCAGTGGTAGCGGTAACTTTGCCCAACTTTTGAGATCTAGTTGAATTTTGTTTAGTAATGGAGAGTAATTCAACCGATACCATTCCGCCGGGTTTGTGCTAATTTTAATTCCTAAATACGTGATATATTGATCTGCCACATTGAAAGGTGGAGTATAGTCTGTACTTGGGGGTCTGGTTATACATAACAAGTTAGATTTGGAAATATTCATTTTATAGCCTGAAAATGTGCCACATTTGGCGATTATATCTATAATAATTGGGGTCTCTAATTGTGGTTTGTTGAGAAAAAGTAACAGGTCGTCCGCATATAAGAGTAATTTGAGATGTTTATCTCCCACAAGAATCCCTTGTAGATATAACTTCAACATCAGTGCGAGTGGTTCAATTGCTAGATTGAACAGTAAGGGTGAGATTGGACAGCCTTGTCCCGTTCCTGTCAAAATATCAAAGGTTTCTGTGGAAGAGCCATTAACCAGAAGTACTGAGGAAGCCTTTGCATAGAGGGCATGAATACATTTTGGAAATTGGCCCCTAAAACCAAATTGTTCCATAGTAAAGAATAAATGGTCCCAAGTAATTGAGTCGGATGCTTTTTGTGCGTCGACTGATAGAATCGCAGTTTCCTCACAGTTGTTTGCCTTTTCTGTACGATAGAAGTCTAACAGTAATAAAAATTTTCGAATGCTGGCAGCTGGGTTCCTATTTAACATGAAGCCCACCTGGTCCGCATGAATCAGCGAGCCAAGAATTCATTTAAGTCTATTAGATAAAATAGTTGTAAATATTTTATAGTCTGCGTTGAGTAGTGAAATAGGGCGACATGAATCGATAAGTTCTGGATCTTTGTTCTTTTTTAAAATTAAGATAATTTTAGATGCTGCAAAGTATGCAGAGGGCACACTACCATTACAAAGATAGTCATTAAATAGATTAACAAGTGGGGTATTTATCTCCTCTTTGAGAATTTTGTAGAATTCTGTCGGGAGCATATCTGGGCCGGCTGCTTTATCCAGTTTGAGTTTATCTATGGCTTGAGTTACCTCTTTAGCTGTTATAGGTATATTGAGTTTCTCAGCCTCATCTAGAGATAGCTTTGGAAGCGAGATTTTATCCCAAAAACATTTTTCATTCTGTGTATGAGTCTGAGGAGCTGCATATAATTTTTTAAAGAATCTAGCAAAGCCGTTCTTGATTGCCTCTGCCTCAGTAACTCTAACACCATCTACCACAATAGCTTTAATTGGTTTGTGTGCTGTGTGCAGTTTCACCTGGTTTGCTAGGAGCTTGCCTATCTTACTGCCATATCTATAATAACTAGCTCTTTGACGCTGATCTTGCTTAGTTATCTGTTGAAGAATTGATGCATCCCATTCCTGTTTTGCTTTGATATACTTATGCCAGTTAATATCATTAGGTGTCATTATATAGGTATTATAGGAATTACTGAGACAGTTAGAGAGCTGGGTCTCCCTTAAATGTATGTTTGCTATAAGTCTACAAGTATATTGCTTAATTTCTCCCCTAATCACAGCTTTAGCTGCTTCCAAAAATGTTTCTGGTTTAATACTGTGTGGAAGATTTTGTGTCCTATATTCACTCCATCGTTCTATAATAAATTTGTTAAATGTTGGATTTTTGTATAAATAGCGTGGGAAAGTGTACCCTCTACTTGGTTCATGTTTACTGTTATCTAGACCAATCTCCAAGGAGATGGGGGCATGGTCTGAGATAGTAAATTCCCCAATTTGCGATTTAACCACTGAGCCAAGGAGTCTATCTGACCCAAGAAAGAAATTGATACTTGAGAATGATTTAAACTGTTTTGATTCATATGTAAACGCGCGGTTATTCGGGTATATATGCAGCCATATATCCCTGATCTTAAGTACTCGACAGAATGATCTAAGAATTCTTGTTGCTTTTTGGGAAACTTTGACACTTGTTTGTTTTGTAGTCTGTAGTCTATCAATGCTGTTGAAGACCATATTAAAATCTCTGGCAACTATCAAAGTGGTATCCACATAATGAGAAAGTTTAGTCCTCAAAGTTTCCCAAAAAGGTTTGTCAACATTGTTTGGCCCATATACATTACAAAGAGTGAAAATGTGAAAGCCCATTTTTATTTTTATGATAATAAAACGCTCATTAGGGTCTATCTCCTGAGATATAATTTGTAAGTCTGCCCCTTTTTTTACAAGAATTGCTACCTCCCTTTTACATGATGCACAGGGAGTGAAAATCACTTCCTGTACCCAGTTGGCCTGAAATTTTTTATGTTCCCTTTCTGTAAGGTGGGTTTCCTGTAGTAGAGTTAAATCCGCTTTCTGTTTTTTAAGATAGTTTAAAATTCTCTTCCTTTTTATCGGACTAGTGATGCCCCCAACATTCCAGGATATAACCTTCAGCTGTGGTATTTTAATTTAGATGAAAGCGCTTGCAGAATACAAACACACAAAGGAGAGAAAAAAAAAGGGGGGAGAAAAAATAGAAGAGGGGAAAAGACCCTCCACCGACCGTCCCTTTCCCCCGACCCAACAGCCCACTACCAAACATAATATTAATGTTAACTTAGTCACATCATTATCTATTCTAAAGTTATACTTAAGTTCAATCAGCTTATTTTTTAACTGATACATTTCACCTAAAGAAAAATGAAGAAGGGGAAAATGCGAAAATAAAAATAAAAAGCACCCATATACCATCGGGTCATTATCAGCTAACACTGAAAAATAATAAGACAAGGGCCATGGGACCTAAGGCCCTACTCCTTGGCAATGGCCCGTTGGTCAATTTTATGTTTATCTACAAAGGTCTTGGCCTCCTGAGGCATGTCTAGTACTATTAGCTCATTATCCACATAAAGTTTAATTTTAGCTGGGTATATTAGCCTGGCAGAGAATCCACAATTAATAAACGTGGTGCAGTAGGGTGCCATGGCTTTTCGTTTACTTGCTGTCTGAAAAGAGAAGTCCTGAAACAACAGGATTCTATTTTGATCTATTTCGAGCTGCTGTAGTTTCCTGTAAGCTCTAAGAATAGCAATTTTGTCTTGAAAGTTCAGGTATTTCATGACTATGGGGCGTTTCTGTGTCGTATTATCTGCTGAGCTCTTTACACTAACAAACCCGGTGTGCCCTTTCTACCTGAATATTCTGCTTTTGTATTCCAAGTAATTGTGGAAGTGTTGTAGCAGCGAAATAAATTAGATCTTGATAGATAGAGATTTCTGGTAAGCCAATAACTCTCAAGTTATTACAGCGCGATCTATCTTCTAGATCCTCAATTTTATCATTAATGTAGTTTAGTTTACTGTTATGTTGTTGGATTATTTGTTCCGATTTAAACATAGTGTCCTCAATCTCAGATATTCTAGTTTCAGTATCAAACAGCCTTGTGGAAAAGTTCTTCATATCTGAGACAAGGGTATTAATCTCCGTTTTAATCAGATCAAATTGGGGTAGTAGTGATTGTGTTACTTGTTTTGATATTTCCTCGATATCTGATTTGTTTATGTTAAGGGCATTCATCTCAACCCTAGAATCTGAGTTGGTATCTAAACTGTTTCTTGGCTTCCTATCTTTCACTTTTGCAGGCATTGTGTGAGGTTTAGGGGATAAGTATTTATCCATAAATTCTACTCATAAAGTGAAGAAAACAACAACAACAAAAAAAAAGGGGGGGTGAAGAGGAGTGAAAGGAGGGTACGTGGTAAGTGCAAGTGCAATAAATTACTATTGTATCTGCGAAGGGAGTGACAATGTGGTCCGTGCCATATACTAGGGGATAGCCCCGTGCGCAAGTGTCAATGCCTACTCAGTGAGATCTAGGAGCATAAGACTTTATCAATTTAACCAATTCAGAGATCAACAGATAACCTACAGGTAAAATTTAGTATGTGAACATGTCAAGCTTAGTGTCAAGCATTTAGATCATCAAGATATGCTGTTTCAAATGTCTTATTTACTAATCAACACACAATCTGTGGCCCTATAAGGAAAGAGAAAAACAAAAAAAAAGGCACTTTTGCCTACACTCAAACAGTGAAGATTGGAAGCTGGCCTGATAGACAGATCAAAGGTGTTTACATATAGTATCACTAAATATAGTAGAGAGATAGGGAGAAGAAGGTCAAAATACAGCCAAATTACCACATTCCCTCTACCGGATTAACCTACTTGCATCAACTGAACCATGCAGACATCAGTTATTCCTAACATATAGTGACGCAGTTAACACCTTGATAATTAACATATTGAACAGGCAAAATATACAACATCCCCTTTTTATCTTTCCCTTTGTCACCCCCTCTGCTATCTTCCTGAGCAAAAATACTAGCCCTTATGTATAGGACCTTAATGCATGATAGGGGATCTTTAACCAAAGTGTGTTTTAACAAAAAAAAAAAAAAAGAAGAAAAAAAAAAAGAGAAAAAGAAAACAAAAGAAAAAACAGAAATGTCTTAGTTCAGGTAAATAACGCCTCTCCAGCCATTTCAAAACTCAGTCACAGCAATGGCTTGGTGTCAGTCCTACAGCAAGACTTTTTAAAGTTTATTGCCCCAAAGACAGGTAGGATCCAAACATTGCTTGTCCAGGATTTTGAATGTGCTCAAATTTTCTTTCCCCCTGCTTCAAAGACAAGCGGTGTAATATAGGCCCAGCTTTTTAAGCATTATAAATCTTCGCTCTGGACTCAGGATGCTATCAATAGTGTTAGGAAAGAAGACAACAAGAAAGAGGCACCAATGGTGCAGATCAATGGTGCTTATGTGGTGTGCCAATAAGGTGTGAATACAAGGTACTCACAAATGACAAAGGCAATTGATTATGCCAGTAGGGGCAGGCTGGATTTCATCAGCAGTCCAGCTAGCTTAGAGGCAGCTCTCTACCAACATCCAATAGGAGAGAATCTAGAAGTAAAAGCAATAGATAGAGGCGCCAATGGTGCAGATCAATGGTGGTCTGATAGAGGTATTATTATACAGTGATATACAGGGTACTCACATGTATTGGAGGCAATCACTTATGCCTATAGAGACAGGCTGGATTTTAACAGCAATAATAATAATATTATTATAGTATAATAATACCTCTATCAGACCACCATTGATCTGCACCATTGGCGCCTCTATCTATTTCTTTATTGCTATCAATAGTGATAGAATAAGCAGTTACTGCCAGAACATTTAGCACTGTAACGCCAGCCTAATGGCATATGATCACCTTGTATGCCATTTGATATCTCTTTTAGGCGAGCATATTGTGAAACACAGGGCAGGCGGGACATTGCTGGTACTCAGAACTACTTGTAGCCCATGCCTTCAAATACTGCGTTACTGTGATAGAAAATCCCCAAGTAAGTACTGTCCCTACCGCCGCTCTCTCCGCTTACCTTCACCCAGTGACCAGGACCAGGACTTACAGACCAGACCAGCAAGCGAGGGGGCGGTATTCTCCAAGGTGCGGCAGCCGGGGTGTGGATGGTAAGTGTAAGCTATAGCACCGGGCTCCCTCACTCTGTATCCGCTGTCGTCTATCGCCTCTTATCACGTCACGTCCCGGGCTGTTCACTGGGCTTTGCAGAATGTTCCTCTCCGCACCGCTTCGCACCACACCAAACGGCCAGAAGATAGGTGAGTAATATAGCTTTAGCGGTCCTCACCGAAAAATGATGCCAATCTTCGCCGTGCCACACTCTATTTTGTATTCAACCTGTAAACAGGACAGGTACTTGATTCACAAGTCCACCATTCAGTAGCTTCTCAGTGTGGGTGCAAGCCTTTTAGCGCCTTTTTCAAAACTTGGTAGTAACGCCGGGGTAAAATGGCACTAGCCCCACAGAGCTTCCTGACGCCGACAGAGAGTGTAATCCCTCCGGCCAGGCTAGGATATGAACTCCCCAGCCTAAGGCAGTTAGCGTATTGGCGTGCTGGACTCACCACGGTCAAGCGAGCGTTCAGTGCAAAGCCGCTGCACTTCCTTGCTCCTCCTACCAGAAGCCTTAGGCCTAGATTTAGAGTTTGGCGTTAGCCGTGAAAACCAGCGTTAGAGGCTCCTAACGCTGGTTTTAGGCTACCGCCGGTATTTGGAGTCACTCAAAATAGGGTCTAACGCTCACTTTCCAGCCGCGACTTTTCCATACCGCAGATCCCCTTACGTAAATTGCGTATCCTATCTTTTCAATGGGATCTTTCTAACTCCGGTATTTAGAGTCGTTTCTGAAGTGAGCGTTAGACATCTAACGACAAAACTCCAGCCGCAGGAAAAAAGTCAGTAGTTAAGAGCTTTCTGGGCTAACGCCGGTTTATAAAGCTCTTAACTACTGTACTCTAAAGTACACTAACACCCATAAACTACCTATGTACCCCTAAACCGAGGTCCCCCCACATCGCCGACACTCGAAAAAAATTTTTTAACCCCTAATCTGCTGACCGCCACCTACGTTATCCTTATGTACCCCTAATCTGCTGCCCCTAACACCGCCGACCCCTATATTATATTTATTAACCCCTAATCTGCCCCCCTCAATGTCGCCTCCACCTGCCTACACTTATTAACCCCTAATCTGCCGACCGGACCTGAGCGCTACTATAATAAAGTTATTAACCCCTAATCCGCCTCACTAACCCTATCATAAATAGTATTAACCCCTAATCTGCCCTCCCTAACATCGCCGACACCTAACTTCAATTATTAACCCCTAATCTGCCGACCGAATCTCGCCGCTATTCTAATAAATGTATTAACCCCTAAAGCTAAGTCTAACCCTAATACTAACACCCCCCTAAGTTAAATATAATTTAAATCTAACGAAATTAATTAACTCTTATTAAATAAATTATTCCTATTTAAAGCTAAATACTTACCTGTAAAATAAATCCTAATATAGCTACAATATAAATTATAATTATATTATAGCTATTTTAGGATTTATATTTATTTTACAGGTAACTTTGTATTTATTTTAACCAGGTACAATAGCTATTAAATAATTAAGAACTATTTAATAGCTAAAATAGTTAAAATAATTACAAATTTACCTGTAAAAGAAATTCTAACCTAAGTTACAAATAAACCTAACACTAGACTATCAATAAATTAATTAAATAAACTACCTACAATTACCTACAATTAACCCAGGGATAGGCAAGGTGTCTCTTGCAGTGTCCGCAACCCGTTTTGTGGAGGGGAGGGAGGAGCAGGACATATGAATGCTGGTCTTCACTCCTCCTTAACCCAAGCGGCGACACGCTTAATAGCGGGAAAGTGAGGGAAGAAGCAAGCTGCCTGCAGTCAACTAACCGTGAGTCGTGACCCATCCCAATTCCTTGATCTGTGCGGAAGCGTGGCGCTGGTGTAGAAGACCGCTGCCTACTCTGACAAACCTTATGTAACCAAGTAAGTAACCAACCATGATGATCATGCAATTAACATCAAGGTGGGTGGGTTTGGTCAGGAGTTGCAGACTCTCAATATAACCAAATAAAAAAATAAAAGGTAATACCACAAGCAGTCTTTATATAAATGTTATTTTAAACTTGTTTGATTAGATGACTAATTTGTACTTGTGGAACTAGACCAGGGGCGTCCAACGTGCACACCATTTGACAGCAAAGTGTCGCTCTCCTGACATATAGGACGAATATGTCGGCAGATAGGAACCATTCGGCCTATCTAGTCTGCCCAATTTTCTGAACACTTTTATTAGTTCCTGGCCTTATCTTATATCTAGCATAACCTTATACCTATCCCATGCATGTTTAAACTACTTCTCTGTCTCTACCACTTCTGCTGGATGGCTTTTCCACCATGTATCCACTACCCTCTCTATAAAGAGAGTGTTTTTTTGACGTTTTTAATTTGAAATGTACCTTGGTGTCCTTCACTAACGTCTGTACTTTGGAAAATGTCCGCCACAGCCTTGGTCCGTGCCTATCCCTGAATTAACCTAACACTACACTATCAATAAATTAATTAAATACAATTGCTACAAATAAATACAATTAAATAAACTAGCTAAAGTACAAAAAATAAAAAAGAACTAAGTTACAAAAAATAAAAAAATATTTACAAACATAAGAAAAATATTACAACAATTTTAAACTAATTACACCTACTCTAAGCCCCCTAATAAAATAACAAAGCCCCCCAAAATAACAAAAAGCCCTACCCTATTCTAAATTACTAAAGTTCAAAGCTCTTTTACCTTACCAGCCCTGAACAGGGCCCTTTGCGGGGCATGCCCCAAGAAATTCAGCTCTTTTGCCTGTAAAAAAAAACATACAATACCCCCCCCAACATTACAACCCACCACCCACATACCCCTAATCTAACCCAAACCCCCCTTAAATAAACCTAACACTAAGCCCCTGAAGATCATCCTACCTTGTCTTCACCATACCAGGTTCACCGATCGGTCCAGAAGAGCTCCTCCGATGTCCTGATCCAAGCCCAAGCGGGGGGCTGAAGAGGTCCATGATCCGGCTGAAGTCTTCATCCAAGCGGGCCAGAAGAGGTCTTCCATCCGATTGAAGTCTTCATCCAAGCGGCATCCATCCGGAGCGAAGTGGCAGCATCCTGAAGACTTCCACCGCGGAACATCCATCCTGGCCGACGACTGAACGACGAATGACGGTTCCTTTAAATGACGTCATCCAAGATGGCGTCCCTCGAATTCCGATTGGCTGATAGGATTCTATCAGCCAATCGGAATTAAGGTAGGAATATTCTGATTGGCTGATGGAATCAGCTAATCAGAATCAAGTTCAATCCGATTGGCTGATCCGATCAGCCAATCAGATTGAGCTTGCATTCTATTGGCAAATTGGCGAGCCTCGACCCATTCTTGCTCTTGAAGTACTATGATTACACGATTGCCTCAACTGTTTCACATCACCTTCGCTATTAGCCCCTGTCCCAACTTTTTTGGAATGTGTTGCAGTCATCAGATTTGAAATGAGGGTATATTTTCAAAAATACATTAAATTCACAAAGTAAAACTTTAAATAATGCGTTAATAATATTTTTTCAATATAGTACGGTGTGAATTGAATTTTCAAATGACTCTTTCTGTTTTGCATTTTCCTTAGTGTCCCAACTTTTTTGGAATTGGGGTTGTATATTGTACCAAAAAAACCCGTCAGATATATACAGGGAGTGCAGAATTATTAGGCAAATGAGTATTTTGACCACATCATCCTCTTTATGCATGTTGTCTTACTCCAAGCTGTATAGGCTCGAAAGCCTACTATCAATTAAGCATATTAGGTGATGTGCATCTCTGTAATGAGAAGGGGTGTGGTCTAATGACATCAACACCCTATATCAGGTGTGCATAATTATTAGGCAACTTCCTTTCCTTTGGCAAAATGGGTCAAAAGAAGGACTTGACAGGCTCAGAAAAGTCAAAAATAGTGATATATCTTGTAGATTGATGCAGCACTCTTAAAATTGCAAAGCTTCTGAAGCGTGATCATCGAACAATCAAGCGTTTCATTCAAAATAGTCAACAGGGTCGCAAGAAGCGTGTGGAAAAACCAAGGCGCAAAATAACTGCCCATGAACTGAGAAAAGTCAAGCGTGCAGCTGCCAAGATGCCACTTGCCACCAGTTTGGCCATATTTCAGAGCTGCAACATCACTGGAGTGCCCAAAAGCACAAGGTGTGCAATACTCAGAGACATGGCCAAGGTAAGAAAGGCTGAAAGACGACCACCACTGAACAAGACACACAAGCTGAAACGTCAAGACTGGGCCAAGAAATATCTCAAGACTGATTTTTCTAAGGTTTTATAGACTGATGAAATGAGAGTGAGTCTTGATGGGCCAGATGGATGGGCCCGTGGCTGGATTGGTAAAGGGCAGAGAGCTCCAGTCCGACTCAGACGCCAGCAAGGTGGAGGTGGAGTACTGGTTTGGGCTGGTATCATCAAAGATGAGCTTGTGGGGCCTTTTCGGGTTGAGGATGGAGTCAAGCTCAACTCCCAGTCCTACTGCCAGTTTCTGGAAGACACCTTCTTCAAGCAGTGGTACAGGAAGAAGTCTGCATCCTTCAAGAAAAACATGATTTTCATGCAGGACAATGCTCCATCACACGCGTCCAAGTACCCCACAGCGTGGCTGGCAAGAAAGGGTATAAAAGAAGAAAATCTAATGACATGGCCTCCTTGTTCACCTGATCTGAACCCCATTGAGAACCTGTGGTCCATCATCAAATGTGAGATTTACAAGGAGGGAAAACAGTACACCTCTCTGAACAGTGTCTGGGAGGCTGTGGTTGCTGCTGCACGCAATGTTGATGGTGAACAGATCAAAACACTGACAGAATCCATGGATGGCAGGCTTTTGAGTGTCCTTGCAAAGAAAGGTGGCTATATTGGTCACTGATTTGTTTTTGTTTTGTTTTTGAATGTCAGAAATGTATATTTGTGAATGTTGAGATGTTATATTGGTTTCACTGGTAAAAATAAATAATTGAAATGGGTATATATTTGTTTTTTGTTAAGTTGCCTAATAATTATGCACAGTAATAGTCACCTGCACACACAGATATCCCCCTAAAATAGCTATAACTAAAAACAAACTAAAAACTACTTCCAAAACTATTCAGCTTTGATATTAATGAGTTTTTTGGGTTCATTGAGAACATGGTTGTTGTTCAATAATAAAATTAATCCTCAAAAATACAACTTGCCTAATAATTCTGCACAAGTGTCAGAGAGAAAGTATGGGCGTCCTTACTTTCTCTCTGACACTTGTTTAATCTTTTACTATAGCAGCTTGAAGGATCTGCTATTAAGCTAAGTTGTTTAATACCCTACACTAAGCGCACTATCATCACCCACTATATCACATAATAATTTTGCACTCCCTGTAGAAATATTTATTTATTAATAAATAGAACACATTCTTCTATATGAATAACATTGGAATGTGAAACTTCATATTCTCATGTCGGGTTAGCGAACATGAGAATATGTGATCGGGTTTGCATTCAACTTTTTTGCTTCATTGACTTCTATAGGAGAATACATGAACGTTCACACGATATTCTAAATGTGTCATTTTGCACTCATCAGGTTAGCGTGCGAGAGAAAACAGTTTACTTTCAACTCATAATACGAACCCAACTGGACGAGTGCAAAAAGCTTACTTCTAGCTCATTTAACGCTTATGTGGAAGCGTTGAAAAGTGTTCCACTTGTAATCTGGCCCTAAATACTGTAGCTAGTCACTTTTTACATTATCAGCTGTACTCAGCTGGTTGTTTAAGAGAATAATATTACATGTCTCTTCATGGTGCAGATCAAACTATAATAATATTAAGAAAGAGTGGACTAATATGGATGTTCACTTTGTCCCATTATAGTATAGGTACAGTTTAATTTGCCCAATTTTTAAGATAATAATTTTCAATATTTTCACACCATGTATTAAAATAATAGTATTCACAATCACTGCAGCGGCTTTTAAAGTTTTCACCCATTTTTAATCTTGTGCCTTTAATAAATTTTATATATTTTTTATTCTACACCAACATATACTTATTGCATAAGGACCCAAAGTCCTTAAATTATCCTTTTTAACTGAACATTGTAAAAAGCTATATGCCTGCTGCCCAGATATACCATTGCACAATGCTGCCCCCTACTCTTGGATAACAAACCTGTGAAATCATTCAGATCGTGTTACCATCCATAAGCAGTGCTACTATGTGTTTTGTCACAGATAATTTTGTTTTGTCATTGTAAACCCTTACCCTGACAAAGTCAAATGCCCACTTTGGCAGTATGGGCCCTGTTATATGGTGTGTTACTAATGAATGATATCAGTGCAGTGCATTATAGTGCTTTATTGTAACTGAATGTAGACTGAAATAGCTCATATTTCTCTAAGGAATACAATAATACATAGCTCTGCTTATAAACCATAGTTTCAATGATTTTACTAAACTGATATATATATTTAGCCAGAAATCAGCAGATTTTGTTTATCCCATGATGTCTGTAGGTAGCAGGACCCATTTGGGCACCTAGGTGTACCTGTGGTTTATGTGATATGTGGAATATCCCTTATTTAATCCATTTATAGTTGAATAATGTAAACATCCTGTTTGGAAAATGTAAAGAGCTACAATTTATAAATAAGTTAACAAGCTGCAAGCCACATGCTCTGGTCCTTGGTCTGATTTTATATTTTAGTATGAAGCTTATGCTATAATGTGTGGAATTTTTTCTCCCCATACAAGCTTCATACTTGTTTTTTTCTATATTGATTTTTATATGTATATTGTATATTTGACCCTGTCGCTTTTTCTTTGACTATGTATCTAGTGATTAAACCAATGCAGTGGAATGAAATCCTTGTACCACCTAAAACAGAGCACACAGTCATATGACCAAAAGAAAAATAGAAACTAGGCAATCATCAATTTTGAAAAAAAACAAGACTCAACAATGAAATGAGATAGTTTAGAGGGACAATAGTGTTGATAAATTCGACATACTTGGCCACGGTATAGATAAAAGAGATACAGATCACATGGTCAGCACCTTGTTATTCAAGCAAGGTTTCCAAGATGCCTCTTGTTGTATCCAGTAAGAATACTTTTCTATGCGCAAATATGAAAATATTCTGCAGTCACTTATGTTTACAGAGTTTCAATTGTGCTTCTGCTGTTGTAATTATTTTAACGGCTTAGTAATAAGTTCCCGTTTATGTTTAAGATTTCATGTTTGGAACACTTAAAGGGACAGTCAACTCCAAAATTGCTATTGTTTAAAAATATAGATCATCCCTTTATTACCCATTCCCCATTTTTGCACAGCCAATATGGTTATATTAATATACTTTTAACCTTTGTGATTACCTTGTAGCTAAGCCTATTGTGACAGCCCCCTGATTACATGGCTATTTATTTATAATCTATTGACTTGCATTTTAGCCAATTACTGCAGTGTCATCCACAACTATGGCCCACATTATTTAGCAGTCTCCTATTGTGAAAAGCAAATAAAAAAGCATGTGTTAATAGGCTGTCTGTAGTGGCTTAGAAACAGGCAGAAATTTAGAGGTTTAAATGTTATAAAGTATATTAATATAACAATGTTGGTTGTGCAAAGCTGGAGAATGGGTAGTAAAGGCTTTCTCTATCTTTTTAAACAATAACAATTTTGGTGTTGACTGTCCTTTTAATATGTCAATAGATGTAAATGGCAGGGCAGGATACATTTGGAAAGATAGGTGAAGTGAGTCTGAATTTATTATGAACATGATCACACCTTTGCAACGTGAGCAATCTCACCAGCTTCTATGGGCCCCACCTGACAGACAAGTTTCCTACTTGTGCAGCCTCACCTTCTGCTCTCAAGGTATTTTCAATAATGGTGGTCGGATCTGACCAGAATAATTGAAATCCGCTTCCTTCGGAGGATAAGTAGCACTACTTAACGGGCATTTCAGGCACGCTTGTGCAAAACCTGTATTATATGGGCATAAATGGATCCCTATGAATTTAGCCTAATATTAGGCATATTTAAGGTTAGATTACAAGTGGCTAATGATCATGCAGGACACGATACATGATATCGCTGGATCATGCTAACATTAGCACGTGACTTTATATTACAAGTTCATGGTAAAGCGCGTTTACCTGAGAAGGGTTAGATCTTTAGTAAAACTTATAATTTCAATGTGTTGTGCAAACCCACTAACTATTACAAATGGAAAGTTATAGTTTGAGCAAAAACTGTAACTGCCCTATAATATTTAGCACAACTTCAGACCTGAAGTAAAATGTAAGAGGGAAAAAAAGTTGCACAAAACACATTTAAAACAAATTAGTATTACATACATTTTTTAATACAATTGTTTAATTTTATATTAATAAAAAGGTTTTAAAGGGTTAAAAGGGATATGTTATATGACATTGTGCTTTTGAAGCATGCAATATCATTTCATTCATTTTTAATGTGTTTAAAGTGTTTTAATATTTCTCTCTCTATCTATCTATCTATCTATCTATCTATCTATCTATCCATCTATCTAGCTATACAATATATATCTATTTCTGTGTGTGTATATACAGTATATATATATGCATAGCGAGTGATGGTACTTTTGGATCCTCTGAGTGCACCCCGACACTGTGGACTATGCATAGCGAGTGCTGGTACTTTTGGATCTGTATATATATATATATATATATATATATATATATATATGTAAGACCTTGTTAAGAAAGATAAAATTATGAAATTTCGACAAATATCATAAAAAAGTAAGGGATATCAGCACTCTTTTGTTGAGAAAAGTCATATAAATTTATTTATTTCAGAGAAAGATCCAACAAACAGCCGACCCTTGTCTCATCAATGAGCAGAAAACCTGCACGTAATGAAAACACATTAAAATAGATGCCTAACACTTAGTTGACTGGCCAGTCATATCTAATGTTAACTCAAACAGATATAAGTACCTCATATAACAGACAGCTATATATAGAAAATGCAATTACGTCTGCTCCTAAATATGCTATCTAATGAAAGCAGCAATATATAAATACATAGTAGCAAATATATAAATGTATCTCTATAGCAATGTAGCATAAAACCAGAGACACTGAACAAGTTATAGCTGCCGCTGACTTGCTCAGCTAGGTTAACAAGATATAATGTCTTCTAACATATGAAGATAAAATCAAAGATAATGTGGGGAATTTTCCCCAGATGGTAGCACGAAAACGCCAAACTTAAAAGACCACCTAGTAAGAAGTATGTACAATAGAAGTCCATCAAGTGCAGATTGGCTGAGAAAAGATAGAGGGGTTAAAGGTAATTACCCTTGTGGTCAATGTGTTTACTGCCCCTTTATGGAAAAGGCCAAAAAGTTTTCAGCAGGTAATAGTAGAGAATATGAGGTTAAATATTTATTTAACTGCAACTCAGTGGGTGTAGTGTATTTAATACATTGCTCCTGCCCCAAATTCTATGTAGGAAAAACGAAAAGGTTTTTGAAAGATCGAATTCAAGAACACAGAGATGACATCTCACATAATAGAGACACTACCATAGCTAGACATTTCACACAGTGCCATCAATCTGATGCATCACAGCTAAAAATAATGGCGATTGATAAGGGTATTGTGAATAATAGAGGTGGTGATAATGATACAATATTATTACAGAAAGAGACTCGTTGGATCTATATGCTAAAAACTAGATACCCTAGAGGTTTAAATGAGAGGTTGGAGTTTGCTTCATTTCTCTAGGTATATTAAGAACTAGAAAATAATTAAATCTGACATAGTGTTTGTCATATCCTGTGCTTTTCGATGATACATTGAAAAGTACAATTGTATATATACCAAAATCTTATCTTTATCAGGTATTACGGTACCTGTGATCACGAAAACAGCCTAGGTCTGCTTTTACCACTATGATGTAATGAATAGAGGTGGAGTTTTGGGTATTAAAGGAAGCACCAAAGCCTGAACAAATCAGCCCTGAGGAACCCCCGATATGTTTGGAGCAATATAGGGGTGAAACGTACGTAGGCAAGCTCCCTGTGATGCCACACTAATTGACTTTTGGCATGAGGAATCCCACAGATTGTTTTGCACCACGGAAAAAAGCACCTGAAGCATTGAAAGACAACACCTGTTCACAAGCGTGAGTCAGCTCCTGATTGTAAGCAGCGCACACCTGAGCGTCCCAGAGATGGCGGAGGAAAAGTGAGCCGTTTGTTTGCTGGTCCCGGAAAGATCCCTGCCTGTGTATGAGAATATTCATGGGTGAAAGATAAAGGGACTGGATGTCACCGCTCACAGCCTGGATGCGTGCACCTTTGCTTTGTGTAGCCTGCCCTGGAAGAAGACATACAGCCCTGAAGAGGCGGAGTAGCGCTGGACTAAGCGCAGTGTATGTATACCGGGAGATATAACAGGGGACTCACCTGAAGATACGGTAACTTAAAATACATGATCTTTACAGTATATCAACCTGCCAGTAACTTCAAAGTTGAGAGCAATATGGATAAGAAATACTGAAGATAATTGTTTGCTGTATCTTTCTTACGGGACGTGTTTGTTTCTACAATGGTGCTAAATGTGTGCATATTTCAGCTATGTTAGCATGGGAAGTTCTAAAAGACTTTCACAGTGATTTCTTGCTACATATCTGTGGGACTGTTATATCTTGTTAACCTAGCTGAGCAAGTCAGCGGCAGCTATAATTTGTTCAGTGTCTCTGGTTTTATGCTACATTGCTATAGAGATACATTTATATATTTGCTACTATGTATTTATATATTGCTGCTTTCATTAGATAGCATATTTAGGAGCAGACGTAATTGCATTTTCTATATATAGCTGTCTTTTATATGAGGTACTTATATCTGTTTGAGTTAACATTAGATATGACTGGCCAGTCAACTATGTGTTAGGCATCTATTTTAATGTGTTTTCATTACGTGCAGGTTTTCGGCTCATTGATGAGACAGGGGTCGGCTGTTTGTTGGATCTTTCTCTGAAATAAATAAATTTATATGACTTTTCTCAACAAAAGAGTGCTGATATCCCTTACTTTTTTATGATATTTGTCGAAATTTCATAATTTTATCTTTCTTAACAAGGTCTTACATATTTAAATTTATAAGGGTCTGCACCAACAGATTTGACTACATCGAATTGTTTATACTATTGCAATCAGTAGTATATATATTATCTCTCCCCTCCCATTTATATATTTTTTATATATATATATATATATATATATATATATATATATATATATATATATATATATATATATATATATATATATATATATATATATATATATATATATACATATATATATATATACATATATATATATATATATATATTTTTTTTTTTAAATAATCATATATATAAACAGAAATTAGAGATGTGTATGGGAAAAGTTTTTGTTTCAAACTAAATGTTCTTTTCGGTATCCTTTAGTGGAGAGGCTGCACTGCACTACTGGGAGTTAACTGAACACATCAGGTGAGCCAATGACAAAGGGCATATACGTGCAACCAGCAATTAGCAGTTACCTCCCAGTAGTGAATTGCTGTTCCTCAGCTGACCTAGGTATGCAATTTTAACAAAGAATACAAAGAGAACAAAACATATAAGGTAATAGAAATAAATTGAAAAGCTGTTCAAAATTGTATGCTCTGTCTGAATAGTAAAAGAAAAATGTTGGGTTTCATGTCCCTTTAATTAAATTGATTGTGCCACCAAAGAACATGTATTCCCTGGTGAGCATATACCACAAATACAAAAACACAACAATTGGGGATTTACATTTGTAAAAGTTAGTAGGTGATTATTAAAGAAATGGCAACCACTTGATCAGTATGTAAAATGTCAGGGTGCTCTGAACAGTGACACAAAAATGAATAAATAAATATTTAACCAAGGAGCTGTGCTGTATCCTAAGCCCCTGTTTTAAAATAAATGAGTCGTATCATTAAAAAACAGAGTGCAATGGTAGAGATTACACAAACAATCTATATTTAGATCCACCCACTCCTCCTTACGAGGTTAATTCTAGCAACCTTGCTATTTAAAAATCATAACACAATCCCTTCTAAAAACAAATACACTTTTATTAAATGATCTGGATAATGACAGAACCTATCATTAATGTATCAATGTTGAAAATAAATAAATATTACCCATTTTGCTAACCTTGCTCTTTCTGAAGCTTGGCAACCACTTGTCATAGAATGCTGAGCTTTTCCTTCTTCTCCTCCAATGCTTCATGTAAGACTACACAGTCTTTTATACCATGAATCTGCTGACTGCTTACAGATTTTATCCCTGGAATATTCACCTAGCTGTTTTTAAAATCCCTTCCCCTCAGATACACCTTTGTCTCTTAGGCTAGGTGTTAAAGATACTCCCAATTAGCCTTTGACTGGCATATGATAGGCCAAACCCTTTTGGATTGAGTATAAAATTAGGGAACCAAACTAGTCTCATTCTCACTTCTTGTCTTCTCTTCCCCCTTCCTGATGAAGATGGCTGATTTTGGATATAAATTGGCTAAGCATTCCTAGGATAAAATTCTGTGATTATTTTATGTAGTTAGCAAATTGGGGTTGTGGTAGCTAGTTGCCTTGTATTATTTGGACTGTTTTGTTCAAAAAATAAAATAAATAAATATATATATATATACCTGTAAATATTCATCTTATTACAACATATATACTGTATATATATATATATATATATATATATATATATATATATATATATATATATATATTCCAAATAAATTCTTTGGAAATAATGGAGACCATTTATTTCACTTAACTTAGTTGTAATAGTTTTAGTGGATTTTACCATATAATTACATTTAATTAAAAATCCTGATTAATTAATAACCACACTGACCAATAGTGATCTATACTTTGGCTCATCTCTAAGGCTACAGTAATCTATATTTTGATCTTAGCAGACACACTTTACTGCTCCCATAGATAAATACCCTTATGTAGGAACATTCCTATGTATATTACACTGAAACCCTTACTTTCTTTTTAAAATCATAAGGATTGCTTCAATTTATAACCTTACACCATATTTCTATAGTCCAGTGATATTAATATTGAAGTAAATACACACTAAGGCCCCGATATTCAAAGCATTGACATTGTCGCTATATTGTAAAAAAGGGGGCAGACCTGCAAAGTGCTGGCGAGTGGCAATGTGTCTCCCATAGAAAATAGTAGGAATTACGGCTTCTGCGAAAGTTTGCCAACATTGCCACTTGTGGGCACGTTCAGCAGGTGGAGGCACATTTGAAATGCTCCTACACAGCACAGACAGTGCTCTCACTGAAACCAAACACAGTTTCTGTGTAGGAACACTTCAAATAATGTCTGTGTAACTGTCTCACACTGATAAATCTCGCCACTGAAAAGGTGGTGAGAGAAACATGGCTGATACCCTACTAGTAACCTGTACTTCAGTGGTTGAAATATATTACACTGCTGGTGATGTATCCCAATCAAAATGCAGGTCATGTGTGCAATCTACCTGGCTAATAAAGTATACAATAAAAGCCTCCCTATGTAACAAGTCAGTCCTGTTGTTCCCAAATTGATCTGATATAGTGAATACTGACACCGCAGTAAGCTTTCTAAAATCTGTGGAGTATACCTGTTTCTAATAATCCAAATGGCAGAATCTGCAGACAGACAAGATGCTTCTTAGCACTGGAGATTCTATCTACCTGAAGCTTAGGTAGGTTATGCTAGATCAGCTGACAACTTGTTTCAGCCAGGAATACAAAGCTGCTACTAGCTGGAGGTGTAGAGAATAAGCTGAAGGGGAAGATGAACTACCAAGACTTGCAGGTTTGGAGAGCAGGAGTGTAGAGGACAGCAAGTAACGATCTCCCAGAATAGGCACTCAGGAAGACACAAATTCAAGTATCGAGGTGCAGATGCAAGAATGCAGAACCAGAAATGGGAGGAGATGAACAGGTGTGCAACTCCAAAGCACAACTACAACAAATTACCAAGCATTGTTCTGGAGGTGCTCTGGCCTTTTATAGAGATGATTGAAATTGAGTCTATGTCCTGACAGAATCATCCCCCGAAATAATCCAAACCTTGGATTCAGCAATGTGGTCTATCAGGATATCTCCTATGGAAGATAGAGTTCAAACCGGGTGATGAGATGTTAGATGAGGGTTCCCAAGGGTCCTCCTCGTGATAGTAGCCCTTCTAATGGATTAGATACTGTAAAGTCCCTTTGTAAAACCTGGAGTCCAAAATACTTTCGACTTCATATTAAGGAAGCTGATTCAATGAAGTGCAATCGGTAATCGGGTTTCTGGGAGTCTGACGAGTGGTTTTATAGAGTTTCAGAAGTGAGACATGAAAAATGGGGAGGATCCTGAAAAAACTAGGTAATTGCAAGGTGACGACATTTGGATTGATGATCCTAGTGATCTCATAGGGACCTATGAAGAGGTCACCCAATTTCTTGGTAGGTATTAGTAGTTTAAGATTTTTTGTGGATAGCCAAACTTTTTATCCAGTCTTGTAATTAGGAGGGTGTCTCCTCCTCCTGTTATAATAGATCTGTTGGTTAGCTTGAGTCTTTTCAATATTAGAGTATAATTCCCGGAGAAGTTTGTTGAAAATATTTAATGTATGGTTGACTGATGGAGATTCTGTTTGATCATGTTGGAAAGGCAGCTGAGTCGGGTGGAGACCATAGTTGATGAAGAATGGTGTGTGCTAAGTGGATTCGTTAGTGATATTGTTGTAGGCAAATTCTGCAGATGACAGAAGATCTGACCAGTTTTCTTGCTGACTAGTACAGTAGCATATGAAATATTGTTCGAGCCACTGGTTGGTACGTTCCGTTTGCCCATTGGTTTGGAGTGGTAAACAGAACTCAACCTAATCTTAATTTGAAGGGCTTTACATAAGTGTCTCCAAAAGTAAATTGACTACTACGATCCAAAGTTATAGTGGAAGGTAGCCCATGATGATTTACAATATGGTCAATGCATAGTTTTGTGGTTGAGTGGCAGATGGTAATGATTTATAAGTTATGAAGTGTGCCATTTTGCAAAAGAGATCTACAACAACTAAAATAGTGGTATGTCCAGAAGATTTGGGTAACTCAACAATGAAATCAAGAGCTATTTCCTTACAAGGTCTCTTGGCGATGGGGAGTGATAGTAGAAGCTCGCAAGGATGTGATCTAGAAGATTTCGATTGACAGTACACAACACAAGTCTCAATATAATTATTAGAAACATAGAAACATAGATATTGACGGCAGATAAGAGCCATAGGCCCAGCAAGTCTGCCCGACCTTACCTAACAGTATAAACTTATCTAGTTCGTAGGATAGCCCTATGCTTGTCCCATGCATTTTTAAAGTCCCCCACAGTGTTTGTTGCTAGTACCTCTTTTTTGCTTCCTCAAATTACTTCTGAATCTACTACCCTTTAGCTTGAGCTCATGACCCCTTGTTCTTGAATTTTCCATTTTATGTAAAATACCCACAGCCTCAGTTTTTCTAAACCCTTTAATGTACTTGAAAGTTGCTATCATATCACCTCTTTCCCTTCTCTCCTCTAAGCTATACATATTTAGGTCATTGAGCCTATCCTGGTAAGTTTTATTTTTTAGACCATGTACCATTTTGGTAGCCCTCCTTTGCACAGATTCAAGTTTGTTAATATCCTTCTGAAGATATGGTCTCCAGAACTGCACACAATACTCAAGATGAGGCCTAACTAATGATCTATAAAGTGGCATAAGAACCTTACTATTTCTGCTGCAAATACCTCTACCAATACATCCAAGCATTCTGCTAGCCTTACTCGCTGCATTACTACATTGTTTACTAAGTTTTAAATCATCTGAAATAATAATTCCCAAGTCCTGTTCCTCATCTGTAACAGTCAGTAAAGTGTCATTGAGTCTGTAATTAACATTTGGATTTTTCTTCCCTAAATGCATTATTTTACACATTGCTGTGTTAAACTTTAGACCCCAGTCATTTGTCCAATCCTCCAATTGTTGTATATCACTTCTCATTTTGTCTACCCACCCTGGAACATCCACTCTGTTGCAAATTTTTGTATCATCTGCAAAGAGACATACTTTCCCCTGTAGCCCTTTGCTGATATCGCAGATAAATATGTTAAACAAAACAGGCCCCAGAACTGACCCCTGAGGAACACCACTAGTAACAGCCCCCTCTGCTGAATGAACTCCATTTACTAAGACACTTTGTTTTCTGTCCTTAAGCCAGCATTCCACCCAGTTCACAATTTTTGAATCTAGACCAAGGAGATATAGTTTGTGAATAAGTTTATTGTGTGGGACGGTGTCAAATGCTTTGCTGAAATCTAGATATGCTACATCAACTGCTCCTCCCTTGTCTAATACTTTTGTTACATAATCAAAGAAGTCAATTAGATTAGTCTGACATGATCTCCCTGAAGTAAAACCATGCTGATTTTGGTCCTCTAAATTGTTTGTCTTTATGTAAGTCATAATTCTTTCTTTTAAGAGGCTTTCCATTAATTTCCCTACTACTGAAGTTAAACTAACTGGCCTGTAGTTGCCAGATTCTTCTCTACTGCCCTTTTTATGAAGGGGTATTACATTTGCTATTCTCCAATCATCTGGGACAGCTCCTGTTAATAGTGACTGATTAAACAGGTCAGTTAATGGGACAGTTAGCACTGATCGAAGTTCTTTTAAAACCCTTGGATGAATATTATCAGGACCCACTACCTTTGTAACATTTATTTTTGATAATGCTAACAAAACCTCATCCTCTGTAAAAAGATTACTGTTAAGCTTGTTTCTATTTTGTGTTGCATCCCTTAATGTAGACATTGTATCTTCACAATCTTTAGTGAAAACAGAACAGAAGTAATCATTGAGACAGTCTGCAATCTGCTTATCTCCTTCTATTATTCTACCATCAACTGATTTCAATTTTACTATTCCTACCTTATTTTTTCTTCTTTCACTGATATATCTAAAGAATGTTTTGTCCCCATGTTTTACTGACTGTGCTATCTTCTCTTCTGCATGAGCTTTAACCTTCCTAATTAACTGCTTAGTCTTTTTTTGTTGGAGTCTCCATATTTTCATATCATCATCTGCTCGTGTGTGTCTGTAATTTTTATAAGCTATCTTTTTTGTCTTTACAGCATGTGCTACTTCTTTGGAAAACCAAATTGGTTTCCGCTTTCTTTTACTTTTACAGACATGTCTAATACAGTGTGCGGTTGCATCTAAAATGGCACCTTTCACAAATTCCCACTGTTCTTGAACCCCTGTAATAAGAGTTTTCCCCTTTAAATAGTTCTTTAGGTATTCTCCCATTAATGAAAAATCTGCCGTCCTAAAGTCTAAAACTTTTGTTTTAGTCTGGGTGGACAGTTCCTGAACATGAATACTAAACCAAACAGATTGATGATCACTGGATCCTAAGTTCTCACCTACAGACACATCTGAAACTGTATCACTGTTTGTAAGTATTAGATCTAATATAGCTTCCTTACGAGTTGGTTCCTTGACTAATTGTTCAAGTGATTCCCCTAGCAGAGATTCAAGAATATACCTGCTTCTAGCCGATCTAGCAGAAGGAATCTTCCAGTCTATATCTGGCAAATTAAAGTCCCCCAGTACTATAACCTTACCCTTCATGGTCATTTTGGTTATTTCATCTAATAACAGATTGTCCAGTTTTTCATCCTGCAATGGAGGCCTATATACAACCCCTATTCTAAAAACATTTTTATCTCCAATTTCCAAAGTCACCCAAATACTTTCCACCTCATCATTTGTTCCTACAATTTCAGTAACCTTTATATTTTCATTTACATACAAAGCAACTCCTCCACCTTTCTTTCCTACTCTGTTCTTTTTAAATAACCTGTATCCAGGTATGACTATGTCCCAGTCATGCAAATCATTGTACCATGTTTCTGTTATAGCTACTAAATCCAAGTTGTCCCTAGTCATTATTGAAATGAGTTCAGGTAATTTATTTCCTAAGCTGCGAGCATTTGTGCTCATGGCACGAAGAATTTTTCTACTAGAATTTCTAGAATTGTTACTTGGACTAACAGTTTTGGCATGCTGTGGGGGGCAGGTGGATATATTAATGCTCACCACTCAAGGGTCACCTTTATAATTTCCTTACTGAAAGGCAAGGCCCTAGCATGGGTCTCTCCCCTTTTGGAACAGAACACTCCACTCCTGCAGGATGCTGATGATTTCATTTCTGCATTGTCTTCTGTCTTTGGGACTTTTGGCCGTACCTCTGCTCAAGAATTTTCTCTCCTAGACCTCTGCCAGGGCAATAGAACTATGACACAATTCGCCATCGAAGTTTCGCACCTTGACATTTGAAACCACTTGGGATGGCAGTGCTCTAAAGGCAGCCTTTAGGAGGGGTCTGCATGAACACATCAAAGATGAACTCACTTATTGTGATATTCCTTCTTCTTTGGACGACTTTATAAAGCTTTGTATCAGTCTGGACTCTCGCTTGCAGGTGAGACTAGCTGAAAGAGACAGAACTAGGAGGGTCCTTCCCTCGGGTTCTCCAATTCATCCGATTTCGGCAGTAACCTCTACCCCCTCAGCAGCTCCAGTTACCTCAGTGGAGGAACCCATAGATCTCTCCTCCTTCAAACCTTCAGAGTATGAAAGACAGAGAAGAAGGAGATTGAAACTATGCTTTTATTGTGGGTCCAATACCCACCAACTAAAGGACTGTGACATTTGGCCGGGAAAAGCCAATGCTTAGGGGATAACACAGGGGTACCTCTAAGCATGATCTCTACAAAATCCCCTCATTCCTCTCGGATCCTGGTACCTGTTACCCTTACCTTCCTTCAGAATACTGTCCACACTAAAGCCTTCATTGATTCAGGGGCAGCTGGAAACTTCCTGGATCACCGTTTCATGATTCAAGCTGGTTTGCCTCTTCTGCAGAAATTACATTGTCTCAAAATAACTACTCTGGATGGCACCCCCTTGGTTTAGGGTTAATCCATTTTGAGTCAGCACCCCTGATCCTGACCATGAGAGTCCTTCATACCAAACAGCTGCAGTTTGAGGCCATTCATTCTCCAGCACAGCCTGTCATCCTTGGTCTTCCTCGGCTTCGGTTACACATTCCACAGTTCGACTGGACTGAGGGACAACTGGCATCCTGGGGTACCTCCTGTTTCAACTCCTGCCTTGCTGAAGTCACTCCTCTCCTCCGCATTCCCATAGCCAGTATACAGACTCCTCCAAACCTTCCTTCAGTATATGCGGACTTTGCAGATGTATTTGAGAAAAAAGAAGCCAACGTGCTGCCACCCCATCGTCCTTATGACTGCAAGATCGACCTCTTTTCCGGAGCACCACTTACTAAAGGGAGGGCTTATCCATTTTCCAAACCTGAAACCAAATCCATGGAGGAGTACATCCAAGAAAACTTAGCTAAAGTTTTCATTCGCCCTTCATCCTCTCCTGTTGGGGCAGGCTTCTTTTTTGTCAGTGAGAAGGAATTTGATGTTATCCCTCTCACACTCTCTAATACTGGTCACTAGAAGTTCAACATGGCACCTCATGGCAAAGAACTCTCTGAGAATCTGAAAAAAAATAATTGTTGGTCTACATAAAGATGGCCTAGGCTATAAGAAGATTGCCAAGACCCTGAAACTGAGCTGCAGCACGGTGGGCAAGACCATACAGCAGTTTCACAGGGCAAGTTCCACTCAGAACAGACCTCACCATGGTCAGCCAAAGAAGTTGAGTGTACGTGCTCAGCGTCATACCCAGAGGTTGTCTTTGGGAAATAGACGTATTAGTGCTGCCAGCATTTCTGCAGAGGTTGATTGGGTGGGGGGTCAGCCTGTCAGTGCTCAGACCATACACCGCACACTGCATCAATTTGGTCTGCATGGCTGTCATCCCAGAAGGAAGCCTCTTCTAAAGAGGATGCACAAGAAAGCCCACAAACAGTTTGCTGAAGACAAGCAGACTAAGGACATTGATTACTGGAAGACAAACTTATTTGGCTCAGATGGTGTCAAGCGTATGTGGTGGCAACCAGGTGAGGTTTATACATTAATGGCTGTGTGTTGAGTTATTTTGAGGGGACAGCAAATTTACAATGTTATATAGGCTGTGCATTCACTACTTTACATTGTAGCAAAGTGTCATTTCTTCAGTGTTGTCACATGAAAAGATATAATAAAATATTTAAAAAAATATGAGGGGTGTTCTCACTTTTGTTAGATACTGTACCTAGAGACTGCTCATCGACTCAATCCTCGACAGGTCAGGTGGCCTTGTTCTTTTTCCGTTTTAACTTTGTGGTCTCTTATCTTCCTGGGACCAAGATTAAGAAGGCGGACGCCCTTTCCCATCAGTTCCCTCACTCAAGTGACTCCTCTGAAGCTCCTATTGAACACATCATACCTCTCTCCTTTGTGGTTGCTCAAAGACTGCAACGTGCCCAGTCTAGTAAACCTCCTGGAGCCCCCATGGCCTCTGATATCCTCTTTGTACCTCTGAACCTACGCACCCCTGTGCTATCCTGGGCTCATGATAGTAAACTCTCAGGACATCCTGGTTTGACTAGGACTTTTAAGCATCTTTCCCAACACGTATGGTGGCCTACTATGAAGTCTGATGCTATGTGAAATCCTGCACAACTTGTGCTGCCAACAAAATTCCCTGATCCTTGCCTCCCGGCTTGCTCTAACCGTTGTCCATTCCCAAACAACCATGGACACACATAACAATGGACTTCATTGTGGACCTTCCTCTTTCTGACCACCATACAGTTATCTGGGTTGTGGTGGATCGCTTTTCCAGACTGGCTCATTTTGTACCCCTAACCAAACTGCCTTCTGCCCAAGAATTAGCGTCTCTTTTTCTCTTGCATGTGGTACGACTTCATGGCATTCCTCTCAATATTGTTTCCAACAGAGGTCCACAGTTCATTGCTACCTTTTGGAGAGCCAAATTGATTGGAACCACTGTTTCCTTATCTTCTGGCTACCATCCTCAGACCAATGGATTAACTGAGAGAGTAAACCAGGACCTTGCTATATAAAAGACAAAACAAAGGGGCGCCTCATGTGTAGTATCATCAAATAAGCATAAAGCCACAGAAAAAAGCCAAATGGGTACTCACAAGGCTCTGGAGCACACCTATGTGCTTGTAGGGACAGGCTGCAGATGCTATCAGGTGTGACAGCTCACCCACAGAGGATATCAGTCATTAACTGTAGTAGGAAAATAAAACACAGGAAAAGCACCAAATTGTGCAGATCACAAAGGATATGGTGTTTGACTTAGCACAAAGAAAGATTGGGTACTCACATATTAGATGAGCACACTTATGTGCTAGTAGGAGCAAGCTGGCATATTATGGTAAGGTGTGTCAGCTCACCCCCAAGGGACTTTTCCTTAGGATGCAATATCCAAAAGTGGCAGACTTCAGTGTGTTAGGTTCCACTCCAAGCATGGAGTGGAACCTAGCACACTGAAGTCTGCCACTTTTGGATATTATGTTTTATGTTTTTTATGTTTAATTGCAAGTTATTTTTCTCCTATAGATAGACATGTGCGAGGTCGAAAAATTTGTTTTGGTTCGTTTCGATTCGTTTTTTTTTTCGGTTCGATATGGTCGAATTAATTCGGTATGCGTGCTTTATTAATTTCGGTTACGTTCATAATTTAGTTAATTCGTTCTTTCGGATTCATTCGAAACCGCCATTCAAATTTCGGTCCGAATAGTAATTTATGACATTTTTTTAATTTCGTATACGATTCGGTTCGATTATTTCGGATACATTTGATTTGTTTTTTCTAATCGATTAGATATTATTTAATCATATCAATATTATTCATAAATGAAATGTATTGTATTCCACTTTTAAATGACTGTAATATATTAATAAATACATTTAATATGTCATTTAAACACTTATCATTATATTTATAATTATTTAGACTGTGCAGTGTGTGTGCACTGTGAAGCCAATCAGGCAGCCTGGTTGACAATTATGCTTGCATCACTCCTGCACACTATAGCCACACCCATGTAACTAATATCTGTTTCTTATAATTTTTGTGAGTTGAAGAGAGCAGTTTGATATTGGAGAGAGAATGTATTTTAGAGAAATTGGTATTGTTCATGGAGGTGATAGGTACAGTAGAGATAGGGACAGTGTAGCTAGGGAGAGTACTAGAGGTAGTGATAGTGGACTTAGGGATAGGGACCGTGGAGCTAGGGAGAGTACTAGTAATAATAATAGGAATAGTGATAGAGGTAGGGATAGGCATAGGATTCATCATAGGCACCCTATACATAGGGATAGGGAGAGGGACCTTGGTACTAGGGAGAGGGTAGGTATGGACAAGGAGAGGCATGGTAAGCACACCAGTGCCAAAAAACAATGTAAGAGGAGGAGGCCACTTACAACCTCTGAGGAGTCTGACTCTAGTGCTGCTGAACAGCGTGCCACATCACCAAGGCATAGAGGGCCAATGTTTACGCCAGAGGAAAATTTGTGTCTTGTGTCTGCTGTGCTGAAAGTCCGGCACATCTTGTTTTCCTCCAGTGTTTCCTCCTCGGCAAAGCAAGCGGCATGGAACACTGTTTGTGATGCTGTCTTTGCAGTTGGAGCAGTGGAGCGGACAGCCGCCTGTGTCAATGTAAGGTTTTAACAGTATGTGTGTTAAAATCTTGTGTTTATAAATTGTAGTTTTGTAGCTGAGATTTGCTTCTAAGGAAAATTGTTATTAACCTTAGCAATGAACAAAATCAGCAGATTTAATAAGTGTTGCAAGGGTTCTCATTTAACATGAAAATAAATTGTGCAGAGACAAGCAAGTAATATAAATATATGCCTAGCAATAGATACTTTGAATAATATGCAAATGTATCTGAATGTGAGAACAAGAGGTTTGTTTCAAGCAAAGCACAGAAATATAGTAGTAAAAGTTCAAGCAAGCAAACAAACAATCTCAGGTAATTCCTTATACAAAAGTTATACTTGCGATTTCAGGCTTGCAAATAGATGCACAACAGAGAGCTGAAATGAAGAGGATTGCAGTCTGTTAAATGGAGGTTTGTTATCCAAATATCCCAGCTGCTTCAGAGATGTGTGTAGATTCACAAAGTTCCTTGTAAGCAGGATTCCTAGCAAGCTGACAGGAGGTCAGAAGCCAAAATGAGGCTGATAGACACAGGAAATCACTTAGGAATGAATTGAGGAAAACAGCAAATAAATCACTGTTTGAAACAAAAAGGAAACTGAATAAATGTTCCAAAATTCTTACGAAAAGGTAGCCTGGTTTGAGGTTGTTAAATCCAGAGTAAGATACAGCTAGACTATTAACAAAATACTCAAGCAATGTCTGCTTAAAGGAAGTGAGGTTAAGTAGCTTAGGAGAGAAAGGGGTGGAGAGAGACTTAAAGGTACAGCATCCTTACAGATCCCCCTCCTTAAGGAATCCTCTCTGAGGATTCGACCCGAGGTTTGTGAAGGTACCTTTCATGGAAAGCTGTGAGTAAATCAGGGGCGTTAATCTGATCTCCGGGGATCCACGAGTCCTCTTCTGGTCCATAACCTTCCCATCTAATTAAGTATTCGATTCTTCTTCTGTTGATACGAGAATCAATAATTGCTTCCACTTCAAACTCACCATGATCCTCGAAATGAACCGGAGTTGGAGGTATCTTAGCAAGATGTGGATTAGTGTTTGGGTGTTATGGCTTCAAAAGGGAAACATGAAAAGTCGGATGGACTTTATACTTAACAGGGAGATACAAAACAACAGTTGATGTGTTCACAATCCATTTGATGGAAAACGGACCAATAAATTGATTTCCAAATTTTTTAGATGGTATAGCTAGTTTCAGATATTTAGTTGAGAGCCAAACCTTATCTCCAATTTTATAATCAGGACTGGGTCTATGCCTTAAGTCATAGTAATATTTCTGGTTTCTTTTGGCATCCTGTAAATGTTTCTTTAGAAGAATTAAACTCTCCTTGAGATTGTCTGAATAATTTTTTGCTGCAGGTGAATTGGTGTTTGCTTGAGATATAGATATAATTTGTGGGTGGTAACCATAAGTGGCAAAGAAAGGAGTTGTATTAGTTGAACTAGATATAGAGTTATTATAAGAGAACTCTACCATAGGTAAATATTTTAACCAATCATCTTGCAGGTGGGAGATGTAGCATCTAAGATACTGCTCTAGTATCTGGTTCACTCTCTCGGTAAGACCATTTGTCTGAGGGTGGTATGAAGTTGAGAATTTAGGGTTAATCTTAAGTTTGTGACAGAGGGCTCTCCAAAAATGGGAGGTACCATGTAGTCGTACTATTTGATTTATAAATGAATCAGCTGTTTCTGTAGCATTTGGTAGGGATTTTAGAGGGATGAAATGTGCCAATTTTGTCAGAAGATCCACTACCACTAAAATAGTGTTGTGTGCTTCTGAATCTGGTAATTCAACAATAACATCCATTGATACTGTTGTCCATGGTTGTTCAGGTATGGGCAGTGGGTTTAGATAACCAACTGGTTTTCTAGTTTCAATCTTATTTCTTGCGCATATATCACAGGTGGTGACATATTCCTGGATTGTATGGTCTATTTTAGGCCACCAGAAATGTCTTTTAATTAATTCTTTGGTCTTTGTGACCCCCAAATGTCCAGAGATAGGTGCATCATGGAACTGGTGTAAAATGGCATGGCGAAGTGATTGTGGAATTTAGAGTTTATCATGGTAATAGTATAATCCTGAGATATTCTTTACCAAATGTTCATTATCAAGTGGAACTTCAGTTTGTAATTCTTTTAATATCTCTTGTTCAAGTGAGCCTAAAGTTCCTATTATTTTGTTTGGCGGTATGAGGTCTATAGTATTTTCTATTCTTTGTGTATTGTCATTAATTCGTGATAATGCGTCTGACTTAACGTTTCGGGATCCTGGTCTGTAGGTGATTATGAAGTCAAACCTGTCAAGAAATAGTGCCCATCTGACTTGTCTGGAGGAAAGCGTTTTGTTATTTCTTAAATACTGAAGATTTTTATGATCAGTATAAATTACAAATGGTTTGTAGGTTCCTTCTAATATGTGCCTCCAAGTTTCTAGAGCTGATTTGACGGCCAACAATTCTTTGTCACCAATTGAGTAGTTGACTTCAGCAGGTGACAGGGTTCTTGAATAGAAAGCTACAGGATGTTGTCTAGATTTTTCATCTTTTCTTTGAGACAATACTGCACCTATTCCTGAATCTGATGCATCTACTTCTACAATAAATTGGCAAGAATGATCTGGGAGATTTAAAATTGGTGCAGTTACAAATTTCTTTTTCAGAAATTCGAAGGCTTGTTCTGCTTCAGGTGTCCATTTAAATCTCATGTTCTTTCTTGTCAAATTAGTCAATGGTTTGATAATAGCTGAGAAATTAAAGATAAATTTTCTGTAGAAGTTAGTGAAAGCCAAAAATCTTTGAAGAGACTTAACAGTTGAGGGTCTTGGCCAATTTGTGATTGCTGTTAGTTTGTCTGGGTCCATTTGTATTTTGTCAGGGGTGATGATATATCCTAAAAATTTTATTTTATGAACGTGAAATTGGCATTTTTCTAACTTAGCAAATAATCTATGATCACGTAAACGAGTTAGTATCCATCTAACATGTTTTATATGTTCTTGTTTGTTCTTTGAGTATATCAAAATGTCGTCAAGATATATGACTACACAAATATCCTTAAGATCCCTAAAAATATCATTATAAAATGCTGAAATGTACCAGGGGCATTACAGAGCCCAAATGGCATTACCTTATACTCGAACAGACCATATCTGGTCCTAAAGGCTGTTTTCCACTCATCCCCTTCCTTGATTCTGATCAAATTGTATGCGCCTTTTAAATCCAATTTGGTATAGATATTAGCGCCATTCAGACGTTCAAGAAGTTCGGGGATGAGTGGTAGAGGGTAACGGTTCTTAATTGTTACTGCGTTAAGGGCTCTGTAATCTATTATTGCTCTTATGGATTGATCCTTATTCCTGACAAAAAAAATCCCTGCAGCAGCAGGTGAGGTAGAAGGTACTATAAATCCTTTCTTTAGGTTTTCATCTAAATACTCTCTAAGATGTTGTAATTATTTTTGAGATAGAGGATATATTTTACCATAAGGGATTTCGAGCCTGGTTTAATGTCAATGGGACAGTCATATATCCTATGCGGAGGTAAAGTCTCTGCTTCTTTAATATCAAATACGTCTCTTAGATCTTGGTAGTCAGATGGGATGTCAATGTTTACATTACCTATAACCTGATGTGGATAACAAGTAGTGCTACAGAATGGGGATAAAAATTGGATATCATTCTTAGACCAGTCAATTGTGGGATTGTGTTTGGTAAGCCAGGGGTATCCTAGTATAACTGTGTGTATAGATTTGGGTATTATGTCAAAACATATATTCAGTATGACCTTTAGGTGTTGATATGAGTAGAGGTATAGTGTGGTGTGTTATTGGCCCATTGTGAATTAAAGTACCATCAATAACCTTTACAAAAATTGGGTTTTGTTTTGCAATGGAAGGAATTTTATTATTTTTAACAAACTCAGCCTCAATGAAACAACCAAAAGCTCCTGAGTCTATAATAGCATTAGACTTGACCTGTAGGTGATCCCACTGTAAAGATATGGACAAAGTTAGTTTAGATTCAATTTCATTGGGAGTAATTGTATTTATAATTTTTTCCTTACCCTTCTTGTGTTGATTCAATATAGGACAAGTGGCGACTGTGTGCTCTTTATTGGCACAATATAGACATAAGTTAGATAATTTCCTCCTTAATTTCTCCTCTTGTGTCAGAGGTCCCTTAAGTGTGCCAATTTCCATGGGGGTACTCTGGTTAGCATATCTTTCAGTTACATGACTTACTGGTCTTTTAGGAAACACATCTGTGGAATATTTTTCAGTACGACGTTCCCTCAACCTGTGGTCCAGTGTAGTCGATAGCTTTATCAGGTCATCAAGGGTATCTGGCATTCCAACTCTAGAGAGCTCATCCTTTAATGATTCACTTAGACCAAGTCTAAATTGTTTTTTTAAATTTATGTCATTCCATGATGAATCAGCAGCCCACATTTGAAAGTCTGTAATAAACTCCTCAACTGGGCGTTTCCCCTGTTTTAGGGAGCGCAATTTAGTCTCGGCATTTATTTATTTATTTGTGTCCTCATACAGTGCTGCCATGGCAGTAAAAAATTGATCTAATGAATCAAGTATTGGGCTATTTGATTCAAAGAACCGGTTGGCCCAGGCCCTGGGTTTACCAGTTAAATAAGATATTGTGGTATAAACTTTCAATTTCTCAGAATGATATGTGCGAGATTTCATTGTAAAAAAAAGCAGACAGGCATTTTTAAAATCCCTAAATTCAGACCTCTTGCCAGAGAACAAGGGTGGGGGATTTATGTGAGGTTCTGGAGGGTCACTTGATTTTGGTGTTACTATGTCTTTAAGAACTGCATTTTCTGCCTGGAGCTCAGTTAAACCCCTTGCTAAGTAATCAATTTTGTGATTAAGTGTTTCAAATTGAGAACTGATTTCTTTAGGATCCATTTTAATATATAATTTTTATTTTTTAAGGCTTGAGTATTATGTAAGGTTTTAACAGTATGTGTGTTAAAATCTTGTGTTTATAAATTGTAGTTTTGTAGCCGAGATTTGCTTCTAAGGAAAAATGTTATTAACCTTAGCAATGAACAAAATCAGCAGATTTAATTAAGTGTTGCAAGGGTTCTCATTTAACATGAAAACAAATTGTGCAGAGACAAGCAAGTAATATAAATATATGCCTAGCAATAGATACTTTGAATAATATTTTAGAGTTCAGGAACATGTATGCAAATGTATCTGAATGTGAGAACAAGAGGCTTGTTTCAAGCAAAGCACAGAAATATAGTAGTAAAAGTTCAAGCAAGCAAACAAACAATCTCAGGTAATTCCTTATACAAAAGTTATACTTGCGATTTCAGGCTTGCAAATAGATGCACAACAGAGAGCTGAAATGAAGAGGATTGCAGTCTGTTAAATGGAGGTTTGTTATCCAAATATCCCAGCTGCTTCAGAGATGTGTGTAGATTCACAAAGTTCCTTGTAAGCAGGATTCCTAGCAAGCTGACAGGAGGTCAGAAGCCAGAATGAGGCTGATAGGCACAGGAAATCACTCAGGAATGAATTGAGGAAAACAGCAAATAAATCACTGTTTGAAACAAAAAGGAAACTGAATAAATGTTCCAAAATTCTTATGAAAAGGTAGCCTGGTTTGAGGTTGTTAAATCTAGAGTAAGATACAGCTAGACTATTAACAAAATACTCAAGCAATGTCTGCTTAAAGGAAGTGAGGTTAAGTAGCTTAGCCTACTTAGTAGCTTACAGTCAAGCACCGGTAAGTTTTAAAAAACAATTTTCTTTTATAGTAAAAAACTAAGGCCTAGATTTAGAGTTGGGCGGTAGCCATGAAAACCAGCGTTAGAGGCTCCTAACGCTGGTTTTAGGCTACCGCCGGTATTTGGAATCAGTCAGGAAAGGGTCTAACGCTCACTTTGCAGCCGCGACTTTTCCATACCGCAGATCCCCTTACGTCAATTGCGTATCCTATCTTTTCAATGGGATCTTTCTAACGCCGGTATTTAGAGTCTTGGCTGAAGTGAGCGTTCGAAATCTAACGACAAAACTCCAGCCGCAGAAAAAAGTCAGTAGTTAAGAGCTTTCTGGGCTAACGCCGGTTTATAAAGCTCTTAACTACTGTGCTCTAAAGTACACTAACACCCATAAACTACCTATGTACCCCTAAACCGAGGTCTCCCCACATCGCCGCCACTCTATTAAATTTTTTTAATCCCTAATCTGCCGACCGCAACCTACGTTATACTTATGTACCCCTATTCTGCTGCCCCTAACACCGCCGACCCCTATATTATATTTATTAATCCCTAATCTGCCCCCCACAACGTCGCCTCCACCTGCCTACACTTATTAACCCCTAATCTGCCGACCGCCACCTATGTTATCCTTATGTACCCCTAATCTGCTGCCCCTAACGCCGCGACCCCTATATTATATTTATTAACCCCTAAACTGCCCCCCACAACGTCGCCGCCAGCTACCTACAATAATTAACCCCTAATCTGCTGACCGCAAAGCGCCGCTACCTACGTTATACTTATGTACCCCTAATCTGCTGCTCCTAACACCGCCGACCCCTATATTATATTTATTAACCCCTAATCTGCCCCCTCAACGTCGCCTCCACCTGCCTACACTTATTAACCCCTAATCTGCCGAGCGGACCGCACCGCTACTATAATAAAGTTATTAACCCCTAATCCGCCTCACTCCCGCCTCAATAACCCTATAATAAATAGTATTAACCCCTAATCTGCCCTCCCTAACATCGCCGACACCTAACTTCAATTATTAACCCCTAATCTGCCGACCGAATCTCGCCGCTACTGTAATAAATGGATTAACCCCTAAAGCTAAGTCTAACCCTAACCCTAACACCCCCCTAAGTTAAATATAATTTAAATCTAACGAAATAAATTAACTCTTATTAAATAAATTATTCCTATTTAAAGCTAAATACTCACCTGTAAAATAAACCCTAATATAGCTACAATATAAATTATAATTATATTATAGCTATTTTAGGATTTATATTTATTTTACAGGTAACTTTGTATTTATTTTAACCAGGTACAATAGCTATTAAATAGTTAAGAACTATTTAATAGCTAAAATAGTTAAAATAAATACAAAATTACCTGTAAAATAAATCCTAACCTAAGTTACAATTAAACCTAACACTACACTATCAATAAATAAATAAATAAAATAAAATACCTACAATTACCTACAGTTAAACCTAACACTACACTATCAATACATTGATTAAATACAATACCTACAAATAACTACAATTAAATAAACTAACTAAAGTACAAAAAATGAAAAAGAACTAAGTTACAAAAAATAAAAAAATATTTACAAACATTAGAAAAATATTACAACAATTTTAAACTAATTACACCTACTCTAAGCCCCCTGATGAAATTACAAAGCCCCCCAAAATAAAAAAATGCCCTACCCTATTCTAAATTAAAAAAGTTCAAAGCTCTTTTACCTTACCAGCCCTGAACAGGGCCCTTTGCGGGGCATGCCCCAAGAAATTCAGCTCTTTTGCCTGTAAAAAAACACATACAATACCCCCCCCAACATTACAACCCACCACCCACATACCCCTAATCTAACCCAAACCCTCCTTAAATAAACCTACCACTAAGCCCCTGAAGATCTTCCTACCTTATCTTCACTTCACCGTGTATCACCGATCGGTCCTGGCTCCAAAATCTTCATCCAACCCAAGCGGGGGCTGGCGATCCATAATCCTGCGGCTGAAGAGGTCCAGAAGAGGCTCCAAAGTCTTCATCCTATCCGGGAAGAAGAGGCGATCCAGACCGGCAACCATCTTGATCCAAGCGGCATCTTCTATCTTCATCCGATGAGGAACAGCTCCATCGTGAAGACCTCCAGCGCGGATCAATCTTCTTCCGACGACATCCAACTGAAGAATGACGGTTCCTTTAAGGGACGTCATCCAAGATGGCGTCCTTTGAATTCCGATTGGCTGATAGGATTCTATCAGCCAATCGGAATTAAGGTAGGAAAATTCTAATTGGCTGATGGAATCAGCCAATCAGAATCAAGTTCAATCCGATTGGCTGATCCGATCAGCCAATCAGATTGAGCTTGCATTCTATTGGCTGTAATCAAGATGGTTGCCGGTCTGGATCCCCTCTTCTTCCCGGATAGGATGAAGACTTTGGAGCCTCTTCTGGACCTCTTCAGCCGCAGGATTATGGATCGCCAGCCCCCACTTGGGTTGGATGAAGATTTTGGAGCCAGGACCGATCGGTGATACCCGGTGAGGTGAAGATAAGGTAGGAAGATCTTCAGGGGCTTAGTGTTAGGTTTATTTAAGGGGGGTTTGGGTTAGATTAGGGGTATGTGGGCGGTGGGTTGTAATGTTGGGGGGTATTGTATGTGTTTTTTTACAGGCAAAAGAGCTGAATTTCTTGGGGCATGTCCCGCAAAGGGCCCTGTTCAGGGCTGGTAAGTTAAAAGAGCTTTGAACTTTTTAAATTTAGAATAGGGTTTTTTATTTTGGGGGGCTTTGTAATTTCATTAGGGGGCTTAGAGTAGGTGGAATTAGTTTAAAATTGTTGTAATATTTTTCTTATGTTTGTAAATATTTTTTTATTTTTTGTAACTTAGTTCTTTTTTATTTTTTGTACTTTAGTTAGTTTATTTAATTGTAGTTATTTGTAGGTATTGTATTTAATTAATGTATTGATAGTGTAGTGTTAGGTTTAATTGTAGGTAATTGTAGGTATTTAATTTAATTTATTTATTGAAAGTGTAGTGTTAGGTTTAATTGTAACTTAGGTTAGGATTTATTTTACATGTAATTTTGTAATTATTTTAACTAGGTAACTATTAAATAGTTCTTAACTATTTAATAGCTATTGTACCTGGTTAAAATAAATACAAAGTTACCTGTAAAATAAATATAAATCCTAAAATAGCTATAATATAATTATAATTTATATTGTAGCTATATTAGGGTTTATTTTACAGGTAAGTATTTAGCTTTAAATAGGAATAATTTATTTAATAAGAGTTAATTTATTTCGTTAGATTTAAATTATATTTAATTTAGGGGGGTGTTAGGGTTAAAGTTAGACTTAGCTTTAGGGGTTAATAAATTTATTAGAGTAGCGGTGAGCTCCTGTCGGCAGATTAGGGGTTAATACTTGAAGTTAGGTGTCGGCAATGTTAGGGAGGGAAGATTAGGGGTTAATACTATTTATTATAGGGTTATTGAGGCGGGAGTGAGGCGGATTAGGGGTTAATACATTTATTATAGTAGCGCTCAGGTCCGGTCGGCAGATTAGGGGTTAATAAGTGTAGTTAGGTGGAGGTGACGTTGGGGGCGGCAGATTAGGGGTTAATAAATATAATATAGGGGTCGGCGATGTTAGGGCAGCAGATTAGGGGTACATAGGGATAATGTAGGTGGCGGGGGTGTACGGAGCGGCAGATTAGGGGTTAAAAATAATATGCAGGGGTCAGCAATAGCGGGGGCGGCAGATTAGGGGTTAATAAGTGTAAGTTTAGGGGTGTTTAGACTCAGGGTACATGTTAGAGTGTTAGGTGTAGACGTAGGAAGTGTTTCCACATAGAAAACAATGGGGCTGCGTTAGGAGCTGAACGCGGCTTTTTTGCAGGTGTTAGGTTTTTTTTCAGCTCAAACAGCCCCATTGTTTTCCATAGGGGAATCGTGCACGAGCATGTTTTTGAAGCTGGCCGTGTCCGTAAGCACCGCTGGTATCGAGAGTTGAAGTTGCGGTAAATATGCTATACGCTCCTTTTTTGGAGCCTAACGCAGCCATTCTGTGAACTGTAAATACCAGCGGTATTTAAAAGGTGCGGCCAGAAAAAAGCATGCGTAGCTAACGCACCCCTTTGGCCGCAGAACTCTAAATCTAGGCGTCACTCTAGTGTATGTTAGCCTGTGTGTACATACTACACAGGCCAAAATGTGTAAACTAAAGAAATAAATTCAATTAATAATATTTTTCATTGTCATGGCATCTTTATTTGAAAAAGCAGGAATGTAAGTCAAGCTTAAAGGGATAGTAAACTCTGAAAATTTATTTCATGATTCTGCTAGAATTATTATTAATTTGTCTTTTTTTTCTTGATATCTTTATTTGAAATTGTAGTTTGATAAGTTAAGGACAGGACAGAGCCTGCCCATTTTTTGTTTTAGTACCCTGGCGAGCTTTTGAGATTGGTGGCAACATTTAACAAACCAATAAGCAAGTGCAACCCAGGTTCTGCACCTAAAAAATGCTCATTCCTGCTTTCAAATAAAGATTCCATGTGAATGAAGAAATAATGACTTACTATTAAATAATATAATTGTTTAAATTTTCATCTCTATCTTGAAATAAAATGTTTGTGTTTACTGTTTATTATCCATTTAAGGCCATTTTTATAATATTTACAGAATTAAAGATGGAAACTTTGCCCAACCAAGACCAAATATATTCATTTTTTGGATTATATATATTTGTCTTCTCATGATTTATAAATAAAGGCAAGGGATACACTTTAATCAACTTTATGGAGCACAAAGTCAGATTCAAACTTAAAGGGACACTTAACCCAAATTATATCTTTCATGATTCCGATAGAGCATCAATGTTTTTTTTATCAACTTTCTAATTTACTCCTATTATCACATTTTCTCTGTTCTCTTGGGGGTCAATGTATTAATGTGCGAGGAGAAATGATACGATGTAGCGTATCATGTCCGCCGCACATCGATAAATGACGACAGCTGCTTCATAACTTTTCCGGCGAGCCTCAGGGGCATGAAGCCCCGCATCGAGCTTGATAAATTAACCCCTGGGTAACTATCTTTATTTGAAAAAGAATGAATGTAAGCCTATGAGCCAGCCCATCCTTGGGTCAGTACCTGGGTAGTGCTTGATGATTGTTGGCTAAATGTTGCCACCAATCAGCAATCGCTATCCAAGATGCTGAACCAAAAATTGTTCCATTTCTTAAGGTTTACATTCCTTCTTTTTCAAATCAAGCTCCAATGAGACTGAAGAAAAAAAAATAATAGTATTACATTTTAAATTTTATTAAAATTCCATGCTCTACCTAAATCGTGAAAGAAAAAAATTGTTTTCAGTGCGCCTTTAAATATTCATTTATAAAAAAAATTATATTTTTCAATTTATTATCAAATTCACTTTGAGCAGCGCCGTCCTCATGCTTTTCTCGCGCAGTTTCCTCTACTCTCCACTTCACATTCAGCGTTGGTTGTAATATTTTTTAAGTCCAGGTATGTTTTTCTCATGCTGCAGTCTCACTCTCTCTCTAGTATGTGCATGACTGCATCAGCCAAACATACCTGTCCTTATAATATAAATATCTTATTGTTAAAGGACTGCTCATGCTGTTTAATAAATAACATAATTAAGAAGTAGCTATAGCTAATAAAAATACAATGCAATTCTAACACAAAATGTATATAATTATTTGTATACCAATTTTTTGTTTATGGTCACCTGTATATGTGACAGATATCATCCAATCACAGACTATGGGGCATATGTTGTATCAAGCTCCGAATGGAGCTTGATGCCCCGTGTTTCTGGCGAACCTGCTCTGAGCAGGCGGACAAAACTCGCAACAATACAACCCGATCTAGTACGATCGGGTTGATTGACACCCCCCTGCTGGCGTCCTATTGGCCGCGAGTCTGCAGGGGGCGGCGTTGCACCAGCGGCTCTTGTGAGCTGCTGGTGCAATGCTGAATAGGTCGAACGTATTGCTCGCCGTATTCAGCGAGCTCTGTCGGAGCTGATCCGCACTGTTGGATCAGGTCTGCCAGACCTTGATAAATATGCCCCTATATGTATACCCTGTGAGCTTCTGCACATGCTCAGGAAGTTATTACATAAAAAGACTGTAAATTTATATAAATTAAGTAAATAATTAAATGTATATACTTAAAAGGACATGAACCAATATGTTTCTTCCACGATTCATATAGATAATTCCATTTTAATTAAATAACTTTCAAAATAACTTATATTATTTCATTATCTTCCTTCTCTTGCTTGTTATCATTTGTTGAAATGTTTTTCTAGGCAAGCTTTGGAGCAGCAGAGAAGCTATTTTCTCGCTGTTGATTGGTGGCTGCATATATATATATTTCAATTTTGATTGGCTCACCCAGGTATTTTGTTAGAAATTATTCATGCATTGCTGCTCCTTCAATAAAAGATACCAATGATGCAAAATTTTTTGAAAATGATATCCTCTATCTGAATCATGAAATATATTTGTTTTTCTTTTCATGTCCCTTTAGCTTTCCAATTATCTGATCTATCTGAGTCAGAATCATAAAACTTTATTTTGACTTTATAGTCCATTTCAATGTATACCAGATAAGCAAACACTGTACTAACTTTAAAAAAAAAAACATATTTATTTTTTACATAACTAAATTTTACATGCATATAAAACAACAATAACCAGTGAATTTATATATATATATATATATATATATATATTTATATATATATATATATATATATATATATATATATATATATATATATATATATATATATATATATATATGTAGTGGAAGACAGAAAACTAAAAGGGGTAAACCTCTTAGTTAACCCAACAGCGCTCCTATAGGCTTAAGACACGTGTATTCTAATTATAAATACCCCTATATACGTAATAAACACCTATTATTTCATATGAGCTGCCAATCTCCAAATAGTCGGAGGATTTTCCAATGCCTCCCAAAGAGATAGGGTTACAAAAGGAATATAGAGATGGCGCTATTAGAATTAGGTGATAAAATGAGAGGTAGTGAGTCTCAATATATAGCAGATAATCTAATGATGTAAGCACTTCAATGTTAGAGCAAAGAAAAGTGCTGCAGTAAATATCAATTAGAGCCTTTAAACAAATAAAATTATAAATATAAAAAGTAGAACATAATGTAGGGACCTGTGTAAGGTCTATAAAGGTACAGTCATTTATAGTTTTCACAATGAGATAGATGTATTTCTTCTTATAATCCGGTAAGATCCCCCTAAGGGTGTGCACTTACTTCAAAGACCCTCAATCAAATGAGGTAAGGATGATTCAGAAATGCTGTGCAAAGGTATTGCCTCTTGAATATGCAGTCTCTGGCAGAAGGAACTTTCTTTCTGGATAGGAGCTTGTGCCTGTCTTGGTGTCCTGGTAGAAGTGAACTTCCAATAGGTCTCCCCAAATCATGCTAACACATATGAGTTCATGCTGATAACAGGCTCCAATGTCTGTGCTCAGGAAAAAGGTTCCCTTATTCACTCCAGTTACATCAATACCTGATATCTCTCAGTGCTCTGGTCGTGTCCAGCAACAGCTACACAGGAAGTAAATGGGAGGGGAACAAAGGTCCTTTGTTCCCCTCCCATTTACTTCCTGTGTAGCTGTTGCTGGACACATATGAACTCATATGTGTTAGCATGATTTGGGGAGACCTATTGGAAGTTCACTTCTACCAGGACACCAAGACAGGCACAAGCTCCTATCCAGAAAGAAAGTTCCTTCTGCCAGAGACTGCATATTCAAGAGGCAATACCTTTGCACAGCATTTCTGAATCATCCTTACCTCATTTGATTGAGGGTCTTTGAAGTAAGTGCACACCCTTAGGGGGATCTTACCGGATTATAAGAAGAAATACATCTATCTCATTGTGAAACTATAAATGACTGTACCTTTATAGACCTTACACAGGTCCCTACATTATGTTCTACTTTTTATATTTATAATTTTATTTGTTTAAAGGCTCTAATTGATATTTACTGCAGCACTTTTCTTTGCTCTAACATTGAAGTGCTTACATCATTAGATTATCTGTTATATATTGAGACTCACTACCTCTCATTTTATCACCTAATTCTAATAGCGCCATCTCTATATTCCTTTTGTAACCCCATATATATATATATATATATATATATATATATATATATATATATATATATTAATCTATCCATCTCTATAATATAACTTTTTAAAACTCTAAAAATCCGGGGTAAAGGTCAGGCACCGTCAGTCATATCCAATAGCTCCGCTGGTATTCTTTGGATGTATCAGATGCAAAATATAAGAAATCCTTATTTTCAAATAAAGTCAGTATAGTTTTTCAATGTTTTTTTTTTATTATTTTCTAACCAAAAGTATGTTTTTATTTGATTTATAGGTATTATGATTGCAGGGCAATTGTCAAATGTCATTGATGCACTCCACATCAAAGAGTGTGCGTTTCAACAGTTGGGAGAAGGAGGTGCGGGACAAACTTCTTCAAGAGGCTGTTGTCACTGGTGTCCGTAGCTCAAGTAGGAGAGACGAATCTGTCAGGCAAAAGAGAGCTGGTGAGTAAAATTAAATATATGATTACTTTGATTACTTTGCATGGGTGTGGAAATAAAAAAATAAATACAAGGGAATAAAGTGGAAGACAAGACAATCGATTTAGGTATTACAATTAACTATTGTTTTTTTTTTTTTTTTTTTTAAACTAATAAAGAAAGACCCATATCTGTAAGGCAAAAATCATGTATGACGGGAGTTGCATTCTAGGCAGCATACATAGTTACATACACATATGTCATAACTCAAATTCCATCATCCACATACATTTCTTGTGTATGTGAATTGTGTATGTGAAAGATGGAATATGAATGCATCTGGCATAGTTGTATATGACAGAATCAAACTCACACTTTATACTGTATAAGGCCGGTGAGGTAGCTCGATACATTCTTGATTTATAAAATAACAATAAGAAGAAGACAACAAAACAAATGTTATGATAGGAATATAAATTTATAAAGCTGCTTTATATTTCCTGCTCTTTCAAAATATTGAAAGTCAAATATTTTTTTTATTATCCATTGTATCGCGATTTTCATGTAATGACTTTCATCAGCCTGATAATGATTCTGCCGTCCATCCACTTGTTGCAACTATAAGCTGACCATTCTCAGCCAAATGTATGGCACATTATTCACCTTTTCATTAAATATTTTTTTTTTTGCTATGCTTTACCATTTAAAAAAAAAAAAATTAACATTCAAAATAAATATTGATGTCTTCACACAAACGTATTATCTATTATTTAGTATACATTGGCTTGTGCTGATTTTATTCTATATTTAACAGTGTTAGTAACTCGGATTCGGATCCCACCAGTAGCAGCCTCTGGAAGTAGAGAGATGCCCACTACTCCTCCACGTAAGTTATAACAAACTGAAAATATAAACAAACAGGACAGGCAATAATTATCTGGACATTTTATTTAATAAAGCCTTTACTATAGCAAAAAACATCAGCTACAAATTATTTGTTATGCAATTTTTCTAAAAAATGTTTTGTTAATTGAATATGACTTTTATTTAGATTTGACAGAGAAATAAAATCTGTCCATTCTGGATATTAAAATATATTTGAGCGAATAATGTATAATAAAAGTTTGTGGATTGTCTGTTGCTGTCTTTTTCTTAGATATTATGAAAGAAAACTTTTAGCGATAGTCTTTCTATGTCTGTACAACATGTCCACAAATACATTGGTTTTCATACAACAAAATAATAACATTTGATTACTGTTTCATCTATTTCAGAACTACGAGGCATGTCTGCAGGTGGAAGCCATACCAGTCAACTGCATTCACCAGTCATTAGTGTAGAGGAAAGTGATGGAGTAAATATTGAACAAACATGCTTCTCACCATCATCATCTGTCAGCGTTGTCCAAACATCAACAAAACATCATGCCCCCATTGTGGATGAGCAGACAGCCCAGAATCAACCACCAACAGAACTGGAAACACAACATCGGTATAGCCGGACGGAAGAATTACTTCTTGAAAATTTACTAGCAACAAAAAAATTGAAAAAAGCGGTCAAAATTATGAGAAAGGATTTGCATTGACACATAGACAGGGCATTAGCCCGTGTCAACAAAGAACAGCGGCAGGCAATAGATCACATGCATGAATCCATATTGGATGCAATTTATCTACATCAACACAATGTTTCATCACATGAAACATAGATAGAAGTTTATTATATTACTTAATTTTATGTCTCACAATTACTAGCTCTGATACTTATTATTTTACAGAGGTTTCAATTGAAAGTTAAATTAAAACCTTCTTTAGACATATATGAGCAGCACTCCATGCCGGTTTTATAAAAATTATTTGGAAGTACACATGTATTGATAATACTTACCCGTGAACTCCTTGTAGCATCCTCTTTTTTAAGGTCTGTCTACTTCTCCCTCAAAGTAAAGTCTACAGTTTTTCTTTAGTATTCTCTTAAAAATATTAGAAAGAAACAGAGAATATTTTATTAATAAATGGAAATAAATGATGGAATGTGGATTAAGTGGTACATTTAAAAGTCACTCACTTGTTTGTGCCTCTGTGCAAAGCATTAATATTATTGTATTTTTTTTCTTATGAGGAGCGGACTTCCAGAATGACAACACTGTCCTAGAGATTAACCGTATTTTTTTGCATATGGTAGCAGCTGGTTGATTGTTAAATCTATATTTGTTTGTAGCACTAATATTTTATCTTAGTGCCCAAAAATATTATTCATAGTTGTAATTCAAAGTTTTTTTTATTAAAAATTAAGACAATAATTTTGGATAACAGTCTCCAAAACTCCCACTAACTAATAAAAAATTTGTGGCTTAACTCGAACTGTAACTAATGTGTGACAATGCTTACAACAGAAACTTTTTGTGTAACGTGTAAATATGTGCTTACAATTGTAAAATTATGATTAAGGTGCACTTTTTAATTATAAACGATTGAAAAAAAATTGTATACACTAATACAAATGCTTGAGCAAGCTTGTTTAGGCTAAATCAAGATATATAAAAAAACAATAATAACAAAAATTATAAAGAAAGTCATTACAAAGTTGAAATTGTAATAAAATCAACCATCATACCCTTGGGAAGTAAAATCGCTGTGACATAGAAAGTAATTTTTTGGTCGCCATTCAATGACAAATCATCACATAACATTTCAATATTTATTATGAAATATTTAAGGTTGAAGGTCACATGACGTTACCTTCAAATTACTAATATAAATCAAAATAATTGTATTTTTTGGCCTTAGCTTTAAAGTTTAAATTATTTGGAATTTGTTTTATATTTTTGGATGGATACCCTGCTGTAGTGGGAATAAAATATTATGTCTCAAAGAGGGGTAGAAAATTTTGAATTTGGGAAGTTACTTGATTGATGACCTCTAGCTAACTACAAAATATCATCAAAATAAGAGATCTTTTGGTTTAGGAGCCATGATGATTTGTCAAGTAATGACAACCAGCAAAGCCGGATTAGCCTAACGGGATACCAGGAAATGTATTGGTGGGCGGCAGCAGCTATGGCTAGAAAAGCTACAATTTAAAGTGCTGATTAATGGATGTAATTGGGCTTTACAGTGCATATAGCAAGAATATGGGGAAAAAAATTAATTAAAAAAATAATATACTATAATTCTGAAACTAAATATTGGGGGGAAGGAGTATCCCAGTAATATCACCTTTGAGAAAAATTGAATGTGTGCATTATACTGAGTGAACGGAAAATAGGGCTGTTTTCCAGGGATTATTTTAATTCCCAGTCCAGTACTGACTGGCACACTGCACAAGTGGGTCAGCAGGAGATTATATCTAAATTTTTTTTTTTTTTTTAACATAATTTTTATTGAGGTTTTTGGCTTGAACAATAAACAACATACATCATCATATGTCCCTAAACAATAAAAGCATTTGGAACAAGGTCTTACAATCCAGCTAGTTGAAGTGCTATACGTGTATATTTTCTCAAATAACCAAGATACCTGAAACCCCAGCAAAAGGAATATTGTAGTTAAAATACAGCATGAAGCGAAGGGTGAGGTGAATTAACTCATAGAGTAAGAGCTTAGGGTATACTCCAGTAAGAGAAAAAGTGAAAAAACATAAGCACTTCAAAAACATAACTTTGACTTTAACATTCAAAACATTTCACCAAATAATTGTAAAAGGACATAATATCAAAGAACCTCGTTTTAAATGGGGTTATATGGTCTCCCATACAGGACTGAAGCATTTGTGCACCTCAGAGTATAAATGGTATAACAGAATAAAATAAAAGGGAGGGTCTTAAATAGGGGACGTGTATCCGCTGCTAAGACAAATTACATAAGGAGTATATGATTTACACTCAGGAGTTAATTAAAAGGGGATCCCAATTATCTCCCATTCAGAAAGGGGGTAGTAGAACTCCTATATGCTAGTACCAATAAGTATATGTACTGTGTACTTAAGGTCCACAGAGCGTGTAGTAAATTAGGAACAAATTATCCATATTGGGTTAGTAGTTATTCTGGGAGTAGAGGAGAGTGATATGTATATTTGGGGGATAGTGGGATAGTGAAAGCTAGAATTTCTGAGAGCAGCGGTTACTTATGTAAAAAAAGAGAAAGTAGAAGCGCTATCAGTATATCTATCCCTCAGGGTGGGGCCATCTGGGAGTGAAGTAAAAGGATGTTGGAGAGAAATTGGAAAAATAGAAGAAAAGAAAGAAGACAGCGGGCAAGAGCCGCTCAAGTGAGAAAAATTAGATACAGCCTGATTCTATATGATATTTAAATAGTGCTGGAGGAGTTTAGGAGGTGTTAGTACAGTAGAATTTCTGTTTATATAAATACATGATCTAGGAGGGAAAGTGATGCAAGCTAGACGGGTGACTGATTATGCCCCAATAAGAGGAAGGATTGTTGTGGAAGTTTATGAGATCTGGCTTCTTTAAATCACCTGAGAGTTTGGATGTCTATATTAGGATACCCTGTGGCGTAGGTGAGCACAATTAAGGGCTCCAGTGTCCGCTATTTGAAACGGGCTGTGCAATGTAATAAATAAATCCCATCTGTTGGAGGGTATAAGATGGATTACTGTTCACAATTGTGAGGAGGCTCATTATATCAGGGGTTATAAAAATAGTTAAAAATTTCAGGGACAATGATAAACTTTTTCTCAGGTTTCTATGTGGTATGGCATGGGAGTATGAGGGGCTATACCTTCCAGCTGGTCTTGCTGACCACTTTACCGGTCTAGTGTGACTGGGGGTAGGTGTACCTCTAATAAAAGTGGTTATGGTGAGGCTAAGAAGCTCAAGAGGATTTGTTGGCTTGGAATACATGAGAAATCTGGCTGGTGTATCCGCACGTCCTGTTATTAGTGATAAACTAGCAAGGTTTATAAGTAGTGCTACATGCTGGCTACTTCACTAAAGGAGTAATAGAGCTTAAAGATATATACAAATTCAAACAAATTAAACGGATTCACTAAATAACTAAACCTGTAGAGGAGGTATTGTTAGGGAGTATGTGAAATATAGTCCAAATCCTGTTACTAAAATTCAGCTCATATAACAGTGTTATAAGTTGTAAACTACACCACAACATCAACCCCCACTATGTCTAAAACTGTCAGTCATTTGGATGCCATTTACAGCACAAAATATTTGAACAAGCGTATGCTGGAGCTTATTGTCAAATACACTGACTCGTAGGAAAATCTTCTTTACCCGACTCCCGACCTACAGTCTGTCCACAAGTAGCAATACATATCTGGATCCCTTGGTGTGATGCGATCGGAGCTAAACTGCCACCGTTCTTGTAGTGTCCCCGGATCATGAAGGAGCAACGTCTGGAGCATCCAGGCTCTGCCCTCCGATGTCGAGTGTCTCTTATGTGGGGTGTAAAGAGCTCTTCGTACTCGTCCGTGGGAACCAGCCGTTTCTCTGCAGGACATGCTCAAGAAGATGGAATCAGGCTGCGGTTCAGCACAGAGATGTTGGTCAGGGGGAGCAGAGGATCGTTGGAGTTGCCTCCCGGTAAACGGAATTGAACTTCTCTGCTGCCGTCCATCTGTAATAAAGATTGGTGAGTCATCGGCTGGAGGTAGGATGCGTTCATCATCGGACATCTTAGCTGTAGGGGGAGTAGCAACTTCTCTGTGTTTCTCCGTCTTAAACAACAAGGGGTGCTGCATGTCAGGGAAATCGTCAGTCAGCTCCATAGAGTTAGCCTTATGTAAAATGGGTGAGCAGACACCATCTTGTATGCACGCATGTTCATGAGGGTCTAGGGGATCATTGAGCCTTCTTTCAGCTTTACGCCCCAGTTCCTTCAATAAGGCAGTTACCAGCAAATAAAACTCCTCCATCATATGGCTTTAATATCACGGCTGTAACCCGGCAGATAGCAGGCCGGTGGGGGAAGCTGATGGTAAAACGGACTAGGCCGTTAAAGTCAGACCTGGTCAGTATATATCTCCTTGGGCTCAATGTATTGCTCAAACTGCATAGTCTTAGACAAAATCCATTCTCCAGTTGATATGTGAAGATCTTTTTGTAAAATGAGCTAGTATAGTTTAAATAATCGTTGAGTTATGGAGATTATCATGAGAGCTTCTGCAGTAAGCGTCCGACCATGGCTGTGGCTTAGACACGCCCCCCGATTATATCCAATTTTTAATCAGAATCAAAGCTGAGAGCTGGGTAACCCAGATTTGGTAGATTTATTTTTTTTAAAAAATGTCATCTGCTCCAGGAGCTGGGGGGACAACTGTGAACGATGAGGTGAAAGTGTATTTCCTGTGATTGAAAATACACGTTCATTGTGGACGCTGGTTGGGGGACAGGAAACTAGCTCTTGGGCTACCACAGACAGGACAGGCCACAAATACCTCTTTTCATCCCAAAATGTCAAGGGATATGTACTGGGGGGCAGGGGAGGTTGAGATAGGTAAAGCTTAACCATGTCGGCAGCATTGCTCTCTTTCATCGGGGGATCTCTAATGTCTCCAACCAATGTGCCCAGTGTATCAGCCCAAAAAAGTAGCTGCTGTGGTGGGATGAGGACAAGCAGCAGTGCTAGAGCTTTTGGTTTTAGGTGACAGAGTATCACTATCAGACTCTGTCATCTCTTCATCTTCCTCTACAGGTGACATTTTTTTTTTGTCTATCACGCACCATCTGTTTCAATTTGTCCCTCCATTAGGTCAAGCTATTTGTACGGAGTGCTATCTTTCCCTTTACTCTAGGATCACAAAGTGTGGCTAGCATGTAGTGAGGGCTAATGTCGATGCACTCTTTTACGCGCCGAGTCAATTGCTCCTTCAACCTCCTCCTTATAAGGGCAGCAACATTATCATGAAGATTACCACCAGGCAGTACTTCCCTATTAGGAAGGAAATTATCTAATAGGATCGAGAGGTGAGTGAAGAGGGGAATGACTTGTGCCAGACTAGCGTTCTTTTGGCTTAAATTTTCTGTCACCGCCCGAAAAGGTGTGAGGACTGCCACTACCTGTTCAATCATGGCCCAGTCATCCCTGCCTAGTGGTCTGTCAATGCCAATGGAATGTTTGTATGCCATTGCATGGATTGCCTTTTGCTGTTCTAATATACGCTCCAGCATATCTAATGTGGAGTTCCATCTAGTACTCACATCTTGTTTGAGCCGGTGCTCTGCAAGTCCAAAATTTCTCTGTTCCTTCCTAAGGAGATGGCTATCTTTGACACTATGATGGAAGTAACCAGCTGTTTTTCGGCAACACTCAAAAAGTCTTGCCAACCTTCCGGTGTCGTGATCGAGGGCAGCCTTAACAACCAGATGCAGTACATGTGCCGAACAACGTATACCCACAAACCCGCCATCCAGTAGCGCCTTTAGCATATTGGCTGCCCCATCAGTTACAACAAAACCCATTTGTGCCTTTGTCCCTGCCTGCTCTCCTAGCCACTGAGCCACCATATTATTCAGTGCATGTAGGATGTTCTGTGAGGTGTGCTGATGATCCATCACCTCAGCATGCAGGAGAAAGGAGCGGTACCCCTTGGCTACTGCACCAGTCACTGAGTCTGAGGTTTTTGAGCCTGAACTTTTGGGTGATATAACTGGTGGCGACACATTTGGCAGCCACCAATGTGCCGTCAAAGACAGGAAGGCATGTTGGCCACTAGGAGCACTCCATAGGTCAGTGGTTAAGTGCACTGACTGTCCAGCAGCCTTTCCCAGTTCCTCCTTCAAAACAACAACGCATGACCGGTAAAGTGAGGGAATTACAGATCTACTGAATGTGGTACGAGCAGGAACTTTATAATGGGGTGCAACTGCCTCCATAAGTTGTTTAAAGGGGTCCCCTTCCACCATATTAAAAGGAGCCCCTCCAACCGCTATGAGCTGGGCAATGAGGCGTGTAATTTTTCACACCTGCTGTCTTGACATTCGACTGGAATGAAATACACCAAATTGCCCCATTGTGGGCTGGGTGGATTTCATGGGATGTTGGCTGACACTGATAGCAGCTGCACCAGAAGAGGCATGAGCACCCTGCCCCTTGTGATTCCTACTGGTGGTGACTGTGACACTGCTAGTAGTAGTTCCCCTAGTAGTGCTGGCTGGAGCAGAGACACCACTTTCTTCCCTTAACACCACTGGCTTGTGATGTGTGCGAATGTGTTGGTTCATTCCTGAATTGGTCAGATGCCCCAACACTCTACCCCGGCTGACTTCCCTACCACACAATTTGCATTTGGCTTGGCGACCATCACCAATAGCCTCAAAATGCTCTCACACTTGTGCACGACGGATACCTTTGCCACTGTGCAGTGAAGAATCTTTTGTGACAGTTTCTTTGGCCGCACATGCTGTAGCAACTTTTTTTGTTTTTGTTATTTCATGGCCTTCTCTCTGTGACGTAACAGGAGGAGGCCTAAACATTGAAGGGATGGTGGGAATGGAGGAGGTTAGTGGCCTACCAGTAGTGGCGGGTGCACTAACTACAATCTGGCTGGGAGACTCAACACGAGCTATTGGGGAGCTCGGTGACACTCGTGGTGACGATGTTGGAGATGGAGAGGAATACAAATCTATAGAATACTGTGAATTATGGGTATGTGAATAGTGAATTTGATCATCTGGTTCTAAATTATAAGATGACACTGATTCGTCCATGTCAGTAAACATGGATTTATCACTAGCGACATACGTTGGGGAGCCCTCTTCTCCCTGGTGACTACTGGTGCCCTCTTCACTTATATCAATAGAAGATGGGCTATCAGTAATGTTGGCACTGGCAGTAGCAGTGGTGGTGGAGGCAGTATCAGCATGAGAATTTTTTTCTTCCTCACACTCAAATACTTCACGTTTGGGCTGCTTAAATTAATGTTCACTGACAAAACCCTGTGTTGGTACTGTTTGGCTTCTACTGTAAAACATTTTAGTTGGCAACATGGTACTAGAACTTGACATAGCAGAGGTGGTGACACAACTGGCACTAGTGATTGTACATGTTGTTTTGGGGGTAAGATCCGGAAAATTAAGATGCTGCTGAAATGCAGACTGCTTCCTGGTCTCAGAGGAGGGCCTATCAACCCTGCTAGAGGAGTGTGAACTTGAATTTTTACTTACAGACCTTTGAAAATTATAGGGTGGACTCAGATGACTACTAGTACTACCGCTAGTGAGTCTACGAGTGCTTTGACTACTGCTGCTGCTAGTTCTGCTTGAACCCATACACTTTACCTGAGGCACAGAAACAGGACAGGGCAGCAGTTTCTGCTGCTTCATTTGCCTCTCCTTTGTAGTATCAGGTCTATTGTGATACCTAGATGATGTTTCACGTGTGGAGGGTGGATGACAAATGTCTGTGCCTGGCAATGAGGATGTGGATTCTGTGGAAGGATTTGACACAGACAGTAACGGTACACATGTGGTGTCACTGGTGGTTACTGTGTCACTGCTGCTGGTTGTTTGAGGAACATGAGGTGGGGGATGACTATCCATTACATTAAATCCATTATTTAAAAAATAAAAATTGAAAAATTTAATAATAGTAATTATTACTATAGATTTAGCCAATAATAGAGATTGGCTAATGTGTCTTCTGATGATGATGATGTGTTCCAAAAAAAAAATCCTATGCTAAAGTACAAGTGTGCCTGTAATGTAATATAGGTTTAAGACAGCACAGCTAGTAACTCTCTTAAACAAACAAAAAAAATGTAATTAAATTTTGTGTGGATATCTATCTACAATGATGAATAGTATACACCAGTGTTGTTCAACCAGTGTGCCGTGGCACACTAGTGTGCCGTGAGAGATCCTCAGGTGTGCCGCAGCAGACTGACAACAGTGCAGGGGTGTCCCTCTTTTAAATTTTGAAATATTGGGAGGTATGTGACAGGCTCATCAGGCATCATTTACAACCATGACATTGACATTCATTCACAGACAATTATTATGATTGTTTGTGAATGAATGTCACTATGTCATGTATAGTTTGTAGGAGGAGTTGCAAATCACTGGTATACACACACACAAAAAAAATCCTATGCTAAAGGACAAGTGTGCCTGTAATGTAATATGGGTTTAAGACAGCACAACTAGTAACTGTCTTAAACAAACAAAAAAAATGTAATTATTAAATTTTGTGTGGATATCTATCTACAATGATGAATAGTATACATACACACACAAAAAAAATCCTATGCTAAAGGACAAGTGTGCCTGTAATGTAATATAGGTTTAAGACAGCACATCAAATAAATAACTCTGTTAAACAAACAAAAAAATGTAATTAAATTGTGTGTGGATATCTTTCTACAATGATGAATAGTATACATACACACACAAAAAAAATCCTATTCTAAAGGACAAGTGTGCCTGTAATGTAATATAGGTTTAAGACAGCACAGCAAATAAATAACTCTGTTAAACAAACAATTTTTTTTTTAATAAATTGTGTGTGGATATCTATCTACAATAATGAATAGTATACATACACACACACAACAAATAATAATTATATTTATATTTATCCACAAAGAGTAAATAATAATATAGGGTGATGTCTGTAATGTGTTCAAAAATCAAAATCCTCTCATCATTCACCAACCTGTGTGCCTGTTATCTAAGTTTAAGACAGCACAGCAGTAAATAAATCTCTTAAACAAAACAAATTGGAGTGAGATCAGCTCAGCTCAGCTCAGATAGAACTCCAAAAAAGTCACACAAGAAAATCAATACAATAGTACACAATTATAATATTTTTTTTTAACTAACTACTAACTAGTGCTCTAGTGAGAAGTTCAAAATACTAACAATTATTATTGCAAGAACTATAAGATAAGGAAATATATATTTGACTGTTGTAAAACTTTCTCCTCTCCCTTGAGTCACAATTTCAGCCAAAAAAATAATATAATAAGCAAAAATACGCAGACCAGTAAATCTCTAGGACACTGTGCCTTCTTCTCTTCTTCTGTAACTGTTCAACTTCACAAGTTCAGGGATTGTCTTCTGCTGCAATGCTGACAGAATGCAAGTCTGATAATGTCTGCCTTCTGCTTAACACAACAGAACAGATAAGCACAGCCCTTGAGGAAAAGCTATAGCACATTGCACTGCGTGTGACAGTAATCCAACCCACAAATTTTAAATAATATAATTATTGGACCAGAAAACTATCACTGTGACAGTAATCCACCCCCCAAAATAAAAGGAATTATCTGATTGGACAAGAAGATATATGACACTACACTCATTTTAATAAACGAATGAATTTGAATCAATTCGTTGTCACTCGTTAATATATATTATATTAGTAGTATACCATGCTAGTCCAAAAACCTAACTAAATATTTTATCTGTTCATTTATTCAATAAATAATTACATAATCATTAAGATCTCATTTTCTTCTAACTATTTTGTGGTTCTTTGGATTTTATAATAAGATTTATTTGAAGAAATAATTTTAAAACTGCGCCACGCGCACGTCCAAATGAAAACGAATATATCGTAATGATTCAAATATTTCTGAACAAATGCATTCGGATTAGTAGTCACATCACGTGTAACTAAAATAAAATCGAACTGCGCCACACACATCCGAATGAAAACGAATACGTCCGAATGATTCGAAGATTTCAGAACAAATGCATTCGGATTAGTTTCTTTCGGAAAGCATTTCATTCAGATATTCGAATCGGTCCAAAGCTCCGAATTCGACCAAATTCGGACGAATTCGAATTCGAACTTAACTAATCGCACATATCTATAGGATAGTTGAGTTTGGCAGAGTTAATTATACAGGAGTAAAAAGCTACTGGATGAAGAGGATCTTTGAGATTCTTTCTTTGGGATAGGATAGCTCCAATGACATAGTCAGATGCATCAATTTCGAGTGTGTATTGATAGAGTGGATTAGGATGGCATAGAATAGGTCCAGAGGTAAATAATCCTTTAAGATTTTGGAAAGCATTTTCTGCTTGTACTGTACAAATAAAGATAGAGGAGCTTCCAGTGAGGTCCGACAGGGGTTTAGTGGTGTTTGCTAATCCTTTAATAAACCTACAATAGAAATTGGCAAATCCTAGAAATTTCTGTACTTCTTTTTTGAAAGTGTGGGTAGGCCAGTTTTTGATAGTAGAGATCTTGTCATCCTGCATAGCTATGTATGTGGGGGAGATATAATACCCTAGAAGGAAATATGGTTGACAAGGAAAATGCATTTTTCTAGTTTTGTGATTAACCGGTGAGTGTGAAGACGGCAGAGGTCCCAATGGACATGCTTGATATGGTCCTCTATTTTGTTATAGTAGATAAGAATATCATCAAGGTAGATGACAACTCACAGATCTAACAGATAGCAAAAGATAACATTAATGATATATTAGAAGGTTGCAGAGGCATTGCACAGACCGAAGGGCATTACTGTGTATTCGTACAAACCATATCTTGTACGAACCATTCGTCACCTTCTCTGATGCGAATGAGGTTGTACGCACTTCTGAGATCTAGCTTTGTGAAAATGTTTGTCCCCGGCAACCTTTCAATCAGTTTGGGCATGAGTGGTAATGATATCTGTTTTTTGCGGTCCTTTTGTTTAACTCCCTATAATTAATTATGGGTCCCAGACTATCATCCTTGTTTCTCACAAAAAACATACCAGCCCCACTGGGGAGGTAAAAAGTCTGATAAAACCCTTTTTTTTGGTTCTCATCTAGATAATCTTTTAGATGTTGTAACTCTGTATGTGATAAGGGATAGATGTGACCGTAAGAAATGTGTGATCCAGGGAGTAGCTCAATGGGACAGTCAAAAGGTTGGTGGGGAGGTAAACTATTATCTTCTTTTGGGTAAAGATAAATCTTCAAATTCCTTGTAAAAGTCATGGATTAATATCTCAGAGCTCTGCAAATTTAAGTGGTTTAGATAACATGTATCCTTACAGTAATTTGAAGTTCTCAACCGTCAGACTAGTCCAATTGATAGTAGGTTGATGTGATGTTAACTATTTAAGTCCTAGAACTATGGGAAACAAAGGAGATGGGAGCATGTCAAAAGTCAAAAATGATCACCTGAGAGTGTTGACATAGTGATGGAGATTGTGTGGTAAGTAATTGGACCAGAAGAAATATAAGAACCATCAATTACACAAATGGAAACTGGATTATGCTTGTGCATAAGTGGTATTTTATTAGTGTTTACAAAATATTTTTAAATAAAGATTCCAGACGCCCCTGTATCAATTATAGCTTCCACGTGTTGAAGATGACAATCTCACTGTAAAGAGACAGGAATAGTGCAATAATAGGTTTTCAGGTTATTTATTTGTGTATTTCTCATAACAAGGGTAGGCTTACCAGATTTGTAACGTGAGAGTGCTGGGCAAGCTTTTACTTTGTGGTCCTTATAAGCACAAAAGAGACAAAGATTTAAATTCCTCCTCAACTTTTCTTCTATAGGTAAAGATCCTCCGATAAACCCAATATCCATCGGTACCTCAGTAGATTTATTTACAGGAGTAGCATAGAGAGTTGGTTTGTAAAATATTGGGGGAGTCTCAGTAAGGAATTTTCTTTCTCTCTCGGAGTCTACAATCTATTTTCATAGTTAAATTCATGAGAGCATCTAAACTAGAGGGAAGGTCTACTCTTGCAAGCTCGTCCTTTAAAGATTAGGATAACCCTAACCTAAATTGGTTTCGTAGAGATAGATCATTCCATTGAGTGTCTGAGATACAGGTCTTAAATTCAGATATAATGTCCTCTACTGGACGTTTTCCTTGTCTTAAGGCTCTCATTTTATTTTCTGCTGATATCTGTTTATTAGGGTCCTCATATAATTTAGCCATAGGGGCCGATTTACTAAAGGGCGAATGGACATGATACGATGTAGCATTCGCTGTCGGCATTTATCATTGCACAAGCAGATGAGATGGCAGGAGATGAACAAGCACAACTACAACAAATTACCAAGCATTGTTATGGATGTGTTCTGGCCTTTTATAGAGATGATTGAAACCGAGGCTATGTCCTGACACCCTATTATAACTATAGGATCAATGTCGCTACATTTATATATAATGTTAAAATGATATGTATTGTCATGTATAATGCATATTATTTTAAGTATCCTATACTATAAAAGGCCAAGTGTGTTTGTCCGAAGCTGTCATGCGCAGTAGAGACAGCAGGAGGACAAACACACCTGGCCTAAGTCCCTAACTGTTCTGCCGACTGCGCCGAGCAGAAGTGGGCGTGGCCGAGCGTGGAGGGGGCGGAGACTAACGCGAAGGCCCGTGAAGGGGGTGGAGCCTAGCGTGAAGGCCCGTGAAGGGCCGTGGAGAGAGCTCAAACAGCTCAAGAGAGGGTGGAGAGATGTGGGGAGAGGGGGGGAGATGTGGAGTGAGGGGGAAGATGTGGAGAGAAGGGAGAGATGTGCGGAGATGTGGGGAGAGGGGGGAGATGTGGAGAGAGGGGATGAGGTGTGGAGAGAGGGGAGAGATGTGGGGAGATGTGGAGAAAGGGGGGAGATGTGGAGAAAGGGGGGAGATGTGGAGAGAGGGGGAGAGAGGGGAGAGATGTGGAGAGAGGGGAGAGATGTGGAGAGAGGGGAGAGATGTGGGGAGATGTGGAGAGATGTGGGGAGAGGGGGGAGATGTGGAGAGAGGGGAGAGATGTGGAGAGAGGGGAGAGATGTGGGGAGAGGGGGGAGATGTGGAGTGAGGGGGGAGATGTGGAGTGAGGGGGGAGATGTGGAGAGAGGGGAGAGATGTGGGGAGATGTGGAGAGAGGGGGGAGATGTGGAGAGAGGGGGGAGATGTGGAGAGAGGGGGGATATGTGGGGAGAGGGGGGAGATGTGGAGAGAGGGGGGAGAGAGAGACAGAGAGAGAGAGGAGAGAGAGAATGAGAGAGAGAGGGGGAGAGAGAGAGAGGGGGGAGAGAGAGAGGGGGAGAGGGAGAGAGGGGGGGAGAGGGAGAGAGAGACAGAGGGAGAGAGAGAGGGGAGAGAGAAAGAGGGGAGATGTGGACAGAAAAAGAGAGAAGGGGGAGATAGAGAGAGAGGGGAGAGAGAGAAAGAGGGGAGTGAGAGAGACAGAGGGGAGAGAGAGAGACAGAGGGGGGAGAGAGAGGAGGAGAGAGAGAGAGAGAGGAGAGAGAGAGAGAGAGGGGAGAGAGAGAGAGGGGAGAGAGAGAGAGGGGGAGAGAGAGAGAAAGGGGAGAGAGAGAGGGGGGGAGGGGGGAGAGAGAGGGGAGAGAGATAGAGAGAGGGGGGAGAGAGAGAGGGGGAGGGGAGAGAGAGAGGGGGGAGGGGGAGAGAGAGGGGAGAGAGATAGAGAGAGGGGGGGAGAGAGAGGGGGGGAGAGATAGAGGGGCAAGAGAGAGAGAGAGAGGAGAGACAGAGGGGGGAGAGAGAGAGGAGAGAGGGGGGAGAGAGAGAGGAGAGAGAGGGGGAGAAAGAGAGGAGAGAGAGGGGGAGAAAGAGGAGAGAGAGGGGGAGAAAGAGGAGAGAGAGAGAGAGAGAGAGAGGGGAGAGAGAGGGGGGAGGGGGGAGAGAGAGAGAGAGATAGAGGGGAGAGAGAGAGGAGAGAGACAGGGAGAGAGAGAGAGAGGTGAGAGAGAGAGAGAGAGAGAGAGAGAGAGAGAGAGAGAGAGAGAGAGAGAGAGAGAGAGAGAGAGAGAGAGAGGGGAGAGAGAGAGAGGGGGGGAGAGAGAGAGAGGGGGGGAGAGAGAGAGAGGAGAGAGACAGAGAGAGGGGAGAGAGAAAGAGAGAGGGGAGAGAGAAAGAGAGAGGCGAGAGAGGGGGGAGAGAGAGAGAGAGATAGAGGGGAGAGAGAGAGAGGAGAGGGACAGAGAGAGGGGAGAGAGAAAGAGAGAGGCGAGAGAGAGAGGAGGCGAGAGAGAGAGGAGGCGAGAGAGAGAGAGGGGGGAGAGAGATAGAGGGGAGAGAGAGAGGGGTGAGATAGAGAGGGTGAGATAGAGAGAGAGAGAGAGAGGAGAGAGAGAGGGGAGCGAGAGAGAGAGAGAGAGGAGAGAGAGAGAGAGAGAGAGAGAGAGAGAGAGAGAGAGGAGAGAGAGGGGGGAGAGAGAGAGGGGAGCGAGAGAGAGAGAGGGGAGCGAGAGAGAGAGAGGGGAGCGAGAGAGAGAGAGGGGAGCGAGAGAGAGAGAGGGGGAGAGAGTGCAAAAGAGAGGGGGGAGAGAGAGAAAGCAAAAGAGAGTGGGAGGGAGAGAACGCCAGGGGTGGGACCACTGTACTGCAAAAAATGGCCCGTGTGAACGGGCTTTAGGACTAGTTGTATATAATTTAATATGTAGTTATTTTTGCTTCTTCATTTTATTATTTTACACATAAATATATTATTTAAATGATATATTTATGTGTAAAATTATAAAATTATATGTAAAAGAGATCCTTTACTTTACATCACCAATATTAGTGCCAATTCTGCTTGGAATATTTCACCAGAATCGCCACCCATTGCAATGTATAGTAAAATGCCTCTCAGCAACTCTGCCTTTAAACAGTAATGTTAGCACTTTTTAATATTTTGCCAGCTTTCTCGACATTGCGTCAGATCCCTTTTGAATATATTGCTGCCTCGCAGCACTTTCAATCATTGGGGCCGAACAGTTTTCCTGACCCTACAGCAAAGATTTTAAATTCCGGTCCTAAGGGCCCCCAAAACCAATCAGGTTTTTATGAGTATTGTAGGTGAGAGCAGGTTAATAATCATGGTTACTGATCAGCTGATTATTTCACATGTGCTCTAGTTGAGACATTATGAAAATCTGGTCTGTTAAAGGCCCTGAGGACTGGAATAAATCCCCCCCCCCAAGAACTGCCTTACAGAGAGTGAAGGTATAATAAAGCACTTCATTTATATATAATACTGTATTATATACACACGCTCGCATGCATGCACAAACACACGCACATACAGATATATATAATGTAACTATGATTAACCAGTAAAGGAGACATATACTTTACTAAGATTACAAGTAAGTTTGTAAAGCTTATGGAGAGCAATTTAATGATCACTACCATTTTTTATATATCACTTTAAAAAAGATAATAACCCATTATTAAAAATGCCTAATCAAAATCCACTCAAGCAATTATATTGAGTAGGCAATTTGCATAATAAGTAAATGTTGTTTTAATTCTAGAATACCACTCTGATGAAGTATAATACACTCTAAGGAAATGGTTGTGTAAGGTGATTTAGGTAAAATGTAAATGCATTGCTGGGTGAAGTAATTCTAACAATCCCCCCTGAAAGAATAATCATTCATATTTCTTCAGTATCCACTGTTGCTATGAGAAAGCTAATATTTATGAGATAGTTAACATTGCTCTCCAAATTTTAATCAGTCAGGTTAATAGCACAGAAATTATGAATAATATTTTTTTTCTATCATGCAAAGTTTCTTGATAAATCTCAATAGTCACATAGTTTACCAAGTACCAAGGTTGAGTATATATATATATATATATATATATATATATATATATATATATATGTACAGGGAGTGCAGAATTATTAGGCAAATGAGTATTTTGACCACATCATCCTCTTTATGCATGTTGTCTTACTCCAAGCTGTATAGGCTCGAAAGCCTACTACCAATTAAGCATATTAGGTGATGTGCATCTCTGTAATGAGAAGGGGTGTGGTCTAATGACATCAACACCCTATATCAGGTGTGCATAATTATTAGGCAACTTCCTTTCCTTTGGCAAAATGGGTCAAAAGAAGGACTTGACAGGCTCAGAAAAGTCAAAAATAGTGAGATATCTTGCAGAGGGATGCAGCACTCTTAAAATTGCAAAGCTTCTGAAGCGTGATCATCGAACAATCAAGCGTTTCATTCAAAATAGTCAACAGGGTCGCAAGAAGCGTGTGGAAAAACCAAGGAGCAAAATAACTGCCCATGAACTGAGAAAAGTCAAGCGTACAGCTGCCAAGATGCCACTTGCCACCAGTTTGGCCATATTTCAGAGCTGCAACATCACTGGAGTGCCCAAAAGCACAAGGTGTGCAATACTCAAAGACATGGCCAAGGTAAGAAAGGCTGAAAGACGACCACCACTGAACAAGACACACAAGCTGAAATGTCAAGACTGGGCCAAGAAATATCTCAAGACTGATTTTTCTAAGGTTTTATGGACTGATGAAATGAGAGTGAGTCTTGATGGGCCAGATGGATGGGCCCGTGGCTGGATTGGTAAAGGGCAGAGAGCTCCAGTCCGACTCAGACGCCAGCAAGGTGGAGGTGGAGTACTGGTTTGGGCTGGTATCATCAAAGATGAGCTTGTGGGGCCTTTTCGGATTGAGGATGGAGTCAAGCTCAACTCCCAGTCCTACTGCCAGTTTCTGGAAAACACCTTCTTCAAGCAGTGGTACAGGAAGAAGTCTGCATCCTTCAAGAAAAACATGATTTTCATGCAGGACAATGCTCCATCACACGCGTCCAAGTACTCCACAGCGTGGCTGGCAAGAAAGGGTATAAAAGAAGAAAATCTAATGACATGGCCTCCTTGTTCACCTGATCTGAACCCCATTGAGAACCTGTGGTCCATCATCAAATGTGAGATTTACAGGGAGGGAAAACAGTAAACCTCTCTGAAAAGTGTCTGGGAGGCTGTGGTTGCTGCTGCATGCAATGTTGATGGTGAACAGATCAAAACACTGACAGAATCCATGGATGGCAGGCTTTTGAGTGTCCTTGCAAAGAAAGGTGGCTATATTGGTCACTGATTTGTTTTTGTTTTGTTTTTGAATGTCAGAAATGTATATTTGTGAATGTTGAGATGTTATATTGGTTTCACTGGTAAAAATAAATAATTGAAATGGGTATATATTTGTTTTTTGTTAAGTTGCCTAATAATTATGCACAGTAATAGTCACCTGCACACACAGATATCCCCCTAAAATAGCTATAACTAAAAACAAACTAAAAACTACTTCCAAAACTATTCAGCTTTGATATTAATGAGTTTTTTGGGTTCATTGAGAACATGGTTGTTGTTCAATAATAAAATTAATCCTCAAAAATACAACTTGCCTAATATTTCTGCACTCCCTGTATATACACGTATATGTACTGTATGTGTGTATATTTTTTTTTCTCCCACTGCAAAGTTTCTTTATGAATCTCAATAGTGACATAATTTACCAAATACCAAGGTTGTGTGTGTAAATATATATATATATATATATATATATATATATATATATATATATATATATATATATATATATATATATATGTATATATATACAGTGCCTTCCACTAATATTGGCACCCTTGGTAAATATGAGCAAAGAAGGCTGTGAAAAATTGTCTTTTTTATTTAACCTTTTGATCTTTTGTTAAAAAAATGCACAAACATACTCTGCTCTCATTGATATAAAAAAATTGCAAACACAACACAGGTTTATCCCAAAAAATATGTTTTTGTTAAATATATGTGTGGCACAATTATTGGAACCCTTTTAGTTAATACTTTGTGCCACCTCCCTTTGCAAAGATAACAGCTCTGAGTCTTCTCATATAATGCCTGATGAGGCTGGAGACTACATGGCAAGGGATCCAAGACCATTCCTCCATACAGATTCTCTCCTGATCCGTCAAATTTTGAGGTTGACGCTGGTGCACTCTTCTGTTCACCTACAGGTTTTCTATGGGGTTTAAGTTAGGGGACTGGGATGGCCATGGCATAACCTTGGATTTGTGGTCAGTAAACAATTTTTGTTTAGATTTTGATGTATGTTTTGAATCATTGTCCTGCTGGAAGATCCTACTACAGACCATTTTGAGCTTTCTGGCAGAGGCAATCAGGTGTTCATTTAATATCTGATGTTACATGATGCCATGTAACAAAATGTCCAGGTCCTCTGGCAGAAAACAGCCCCAAAACATTAAGGAGACACCACCATATTTAACTGAGGGCATGGGGTACTTTCCATATGGCTACCTCTCTCTGTGTGCAAAACAACCTTCTGGTATTTATTGCCAAAAAGCTCTATTTTGGTTTCAATTGACCTTAGAACTTGATCCCATTTGAAGTTCCAGTAGCGCCTGGCAAACTGAAGACGCTTGAGTTTGTTTTTGGATGAGAGTAGAGGCTATTTCTTGAAACCCTTCCAAACAACTTGTGGTGATGTAAGCGACACTGGATTGTAGTTTTGGAGAGTTTATGATCCCAAGATGCAACTAACTTCTGCAATTCTCCAGCTATGATCCTTGGAGATATTTTGACCACTTGAAACATCCTCTTCATAGTATGATATACACTGCACACGTCCTCTTCCAGGTTGATTCATACAATTTCCAGTTGCCTGGAACTTCTAAATTATTGCCCTGATAGTGGAAATTAGCATTTTCAATGCTTTTACTATTTTCTTATAGCCACTTCCCATTTTGTGAAGCTCAGCAACCGTTTGCAGCACATCACAGCTAAATTCCTTGGTCCTACCCATTGTGATAAATGACTAAGGGAATTTGGCTTATGTGTTATCTCATATTTATACCTCATGTGAAACAGGAATTCATGGTTGAACAAATTACCTGTTCTTAGTCACCCAAGTGTACTAAAAAATGTAAAATATCAATGGATATATATTTCCAATATATTTTTCTCATAGGAAATCATAGGGGTGCCCATAATTATGCCACACATATATTTAACAAATATTTTTTTGGATAAACCTGTGTTGTGTTTGCAATTGTTTGATATTTATGAGAGCAGAGTATTTTTTATGTAACTTTTGAACAAAAGATCAAAAGGTTAAACAATAAATAATTTTTCTTTTGCCTTCTTTGCTCATATTTTCCAAGGGTGTCGATATTAATGGAGGGCATAACATAGAAGTGAGAATGTGTTCAATTTATACATACAAACATAGTCAAAAACAAATTAATTAAACAAGCAAAACCTGTGTGTAATCAGTGAATTCAAAAAACATGTAGGCATTGAAATGGAACGCAAGCCTTGCGTTCCATTCAGAGTGAAAAACCGGAAGTGCTATGTTTCTAAGCACTACCGGTGTGCGAATGTCAAAATAATGTATTGTCAAACTTTCAATATATAACATTTGCAAATATTCAAATGTGATCTAGTTTGTAGCATTGATCTTAACTTAATACTGTTGTGCCGTGTCCAAAGGTGAATCAACCCGTAATTTTACAATACTAACATCATACATCGTATATGTGAAAGCAAAAAAAATACAAAAAATATAGGATCCACTTAATGCATTAAGTGCACATCAGTAGTTCCTGCCTGTGTCTTACCCAAATGTGTGACCGATGTTTGATTGGGGCATATTTTCAGGTCTGTCTCGTCCACCTCAGAATACTCGTGTGTGCGGAACTACCGCTGGTTGCCATGGGAACCCGGGTAAACATAAACACTTGCGCACTTTTTCTACGGTGTCTGAGACAGCCCTAAAAGCTTCAGTCTAATGGTTGTGTGTACCAACCGGGAGAGATACATGCTCCATATTCCAGAGCTCAACCCCATTTGGAGTGTCACAGGATATTAAAACAGTATATACATAAAAAAAAAATTATATACAAAAAGAACATATTTTGATCAACTCTTAATATGTTAGAAGTAATGCCATTTCATTACTTATGGTACTATCAAAGTGAGAGCTATGCCCTCAATTGACATTCATTAACTTATCGAAATATTGTTGCCGTTCCCCGGCACACAAGTTGCAACACTTTAATACAAATAGAAAATGAATACGGAACAGGCTATAGGGCTCATGAGTAAAGAATTATATACTTTGTATCATGACTTCCATTCCATTAGGATTATATCATAAAGTACTCATAGTACTAGTAGGTGTATTGTACCCCTACTATATCATAACCCATATGCACAGTTGTAGAGCTCAATTAGTATCACATAATTAGCACCATATATAAAATTATCATGCTGCATCCATTCTTCATGAGTCCTCAATATATACCCGAAGGGTATCATAAGGGTTTCGCTAGAGAGATAGAGTCAAATCAGGCCAAATATGCCCGGTTTATTGGGTTTAGGAGAACTCTAAGTGGGTAACTTTTAGAATAAAGACCTGTTGATTACATGGTGCCACAGGATCACAGAATGACCCAATTGCATCATGGGGCTTGGTTTAGAAACAGTGGGTCTACCCTCCCTAGGTTCTGACCCCAAGCTTCACCAGTCCACACCAACATCTAATTCTTACATACCCCAAGTATGTATCTCAACCCTAAATTAGCATTTTGAAATCCGGCGGTGAATTAAGCCCCCCTGGGATTATTGTGCCCAGGCGGTACATCCACTCAGCTTCTCGTCGGAGCAGAGTCCTATCCCGATCACCACCCCTATCCAGGCAGGGGATATGGTCAATCAAGATATATCTGATTGAAGATACTTGATGGCCCATTTGAGCACAATGCCTTGCCACCGGTTGTTCGGATTCGCCTGATGTCAGAGCCACTCGTATTGCTCGTCTGTGATTGGCCATTCTCTCTCGTTTTGTGCCAATGGTTTTGCCCACATAAAACCAGGCACATGGGCAAAACAACAAGTAAACCACGTGAGTGGTGGTGCATGTGATGGAATGCTTTATAGAGAAAACTTGGTTGGTATGTGGGTGGTGGAATATTTTTGTGGAGAATAGACCATTGCATGTAGTGCACCCAAGACACTTATATGAGCCTTTGATATTCTTGTACGTCCTCTCTTGGTAACACTTCTTTGGGTCAGTCTTGACCAGGATGTCCCGCAAGTTGGTACCCCGCTTATATGCTACCATTGGTGTAAGGTCCTTGGTGAAGACCAATCTTGTATCTGATTGCATTAGAGGCCAGTGTTGTCTCAGGGCCTTCCCTGCTTCTGTAGTGTTAGGAGCAAATGTAGTGGCCATGATTAGCCTTTTTAGTTCACAGGCTGTAGCAACCTTGTTAATAAGGCTATCTTGTGTAAGCTCTATCACCTCCTGTAGTACATTATTCACCATTCGTGCTTTATAGCCTCTCTGGAGGAATTTGTCCCTCATCAGCTGTAACTGGGAGACCCCCGTGGCTCTATTGGAATTGTTCCGAATCACTCTGATAAATTGGGATTTGATAATACCCTTGAGGAGTGCAGGTGGGTGGCAGCTAGCAGCATTCAGTAGTGAATTACGATCAGTAGGCTTACTATATAGTGTACTACCCAATGTATGTTCCTGTATGAATATATTCAAATCTAGGAAATGTATCTGGGTGTCACTATGTGTCATTTTAAACCTTACCGGTGTATCTGTATTGTTGAATTTGTCAAACCACTCCATAAGTGTCTGTTGTCCCCCGCGCCAGACAAGAAACACGTCGTCAATGTACCGGACGTAAAACGTGATAGAGGATATGCCTGTGCGCCATAGATACTCATCTTCAAATTGGGACATGTAGATATTGGCGTATGATGGGGCCATATTAGACCCCATCGCCATCCCCGCTACCTGTAGGTAAAAATCATTCTCAAATCTAAAGAAATTTAAATTAAGACAATATTCCAACAGAGTCAGTAAGTACTCAACCGGAGGGCCCTCGTATTTTGTGCAATTAATGACACATTCCTTAACTGCAGCAAGGCCCGCCCGATGAGGGATGATGGTGTAGAGGCTGTTGACATCCAGGGTGACTAGGATGTCCCCAGCCTCCATCACCAACCCCCTCATCTTGCGGATCAGATCTGAGGTGTCCAGGATATATGATTGTGTATTCCTCACAGTGGGCTGCAAGAGAATGTCAATAAAGTGGGCCACAGGTTGTGTCAGAGATTGAATGGCGGAGACGATGGGTCGACCCGGGGGCTTTTCCAAAGTTTTGTGTATTTTAGGAATTGTATATAAAATCAGGATTTTAGGATGTAGTGTGAAACAAAACTCAAATATCTGGTCTGATATATATCCCTGTTCAAAGCCCAATTTTAAGATGCTGTCTAGTTCCTGTTTAAACTTGCTGGTGGGGTCATGTGTCAGGGGTATATATGTATTGAGATCCGCCAGTTGTTGCAGAATGTCTGCTCTGTAGTCCATATAATCCTTCAAAACGATGGCCCCGCCCTTATCAGCAGGGCGGATGACTAGAGAGTGGTCATCCTGCAATGAGCGAATAGCTTTTCTCTCATCCTCAGAGAGGTTATGTCTGCATATACCATGTGTTCTCTCGGTTTCCATGTCCTGTGTGATTAATCTCATGAAAGTCTTGGTGCTAGCACTACTATTATGGGGTTCAAGAGTGCTTGATTTTTTACATTGTTGTATGGGATTATTGTCTACCTCCCTTTCTGGAAGATGTTGAAAGTGCTCCTTGATCTTCATAGTCCTATGAAGTTTGTATAAATCAATTTTGAGGTCTAATTCAGAAATGGACTGGCTAGGCACAAATGACAGACCTTTATTGAGAGTCTGTCTTTCAATCGGAGTTAAAGTGTGGTCACTAAGGTTAATAACTACATCCTCCGCCGACAGCGGTGGGGTGGTCTGTACCTGCCAGCCTGCCCTCCTGATGTGTGGTCTGTGTTTCCTCTGCCCCCACCCTCGCCCCGTGATCGGGTCGTTAACCCTAAAAAATGATCAGGGGTTGAATGGCCACGGTGCATATATGAGGTGTCGTATGTGGGTTGTGTAGTATGTCCCATGGGGGATAGCTGTGAGCCCTGTGTCATGCTCCTATCTGTGTCAGATGATTCTGCGCCACTGGTATCAATAGTGGTAAATTGTACCCTTCTAGTTCTCTGTGTCCTCCTGGTTCTCCCCTCTGTAGCACTGTTGAGCCATTTATAGACTCTTCCATGTGTGTAATCAGCACTAACGGTGTCTAGTTTCTTATTTTTGAATATTATCAGATCTGATCTATATTTTTCAATCTGTTGGTTAAGTTTTTGTAACCAATTCTCTTGTTGGTCTCTAGATAGGGTGTCATTGTGTGTCTGTTCAAAGCTGACTATCTCCACCCTAACCTTGACCAGGATGGTCGTTACTTCTTCTATAACCAGCAATACCAGGTCTAGAGAACATTTATTTAGTATGTGGTCTCACCAGTGGTTCTATTGATTGGTGCAAACAGGATTCTGGCTGTTTTTTTTTTTTGCTATTGTCTATTTACAGCATGGATTCAGCACCTTTACCCGTAACAGCTTTACCCCCTCCGGGACCCTCCACTACCCTCCATACTGATGTGGACTCCGGTACACAGAACCTTGTGGCACAGATTGGCACAGTCTCCTACACACACGAGGATGCAGCCAGAATCCTGTTTGCACCCATCAATAGAACCACTGGTGAGACCCCTGTGAATCTATATCATAATTTATTAAAACTTAAGAAACGTGAGGTAGATCTCCTATTACACGACACTTATCTATCTGAGTACCATAGGCTAAACCATATACATAGGGGCTTTAGAGTCAGAAATATCCCCACTATAGGGAGGGACAATCCGGAGTTCCGGAAAAAATGGTGCCACATACGAAATAAATGTTCTCTAGACCTGGTATTGCTGGTTATAGAAGAAGTAACGACCATCCTGGTCAAGGTTAGGGTGGAGATAGTCAGCTTTGTACAGACACACAATGACACCCTATCTAGAGACCAACAAGAGAATTGGTTACAAAAACTTAACCAACAGATTGAAAAATATAGATCAGATCTGATAACATTCAAAAATAAGAAACTAGACACCGTTAGTGCTGATTACACACATGGAAGAGTCTATAAATGGCTCAACAGTGCTACAGAGGGGAGAACCAGGAGGACACAGAGAACTAGAAGGGTACAATTTACCACTATTGATACCAGTGGCGCAGAATCATCTGACACAGATAGGAGCATGACACAGGGCTCACAGCTATCCCCCATGGGACATACTACACAACCCACATACGACACCTCATATATGCACCGTGGCCATTCAACCCCTGATCATTTTTTAGGGGTAACCACCCTATCACGGGGCGAGGGTGGGGGCAGAGGAAACGTTGACCACACATCAGGAGGGCGGGCTGGCAGGTACAGACCACCCCGCCACAGTCGGCGGAGGATGTAGTTATTAACCTTAGTCACCACACTTTAACTCCAATTGAAAGACAGACTCTCAATAAAGGTCTGTCATTTGTGCCTAGCCAATCCATTTCTGAATTAGACCTCAAAATTGATTTATACAAACTTCATAGGACTATGAAGATCAAGGAGCACTTTCAACATCTTCCAGAAAGGGAGGTAGACAATAATCCCATACAACGATGTAAAAAATCAAGCACTTTTGAACCCCATAATAGTAGTGCTAGCACCAAGACTTTCATGAGATTAATCACACAGGACATGGAAAGCGAGAGAACACATGGTATATGGAGACATAACCTCTCTGAGGATGAGAGAAAAGCTATTCGCTCATTGCAGGATGACCACTCTCTAGTCATCCGCCCTGCTGATAAGGGCGGGGCCATCGTTTTGATGGATTATATGGACTACAGAGCAGACATTCTGCAACAACTGGTGGATCTCAATACATATATACCCCTGACACATGACCCCACCAGCAAGTTTTAACAGGAACTAGACAGCATCTTAAAATTGGGCTTTGAACAGGGATATATATCAGACCAGATATTTGAGTTTTGTATCACACTACATCCTAAAATCCTGATTTTATATACAATTCCTAAAATACACAAAACTTTGGAAAAGCCCCCGGGTCGACCCATCGTCTCCGCCATTCAATCTCTGACACAACCTGTGGCCCAATTTATTGACATTCTCTTGCAGCCCACTGTGAGGAATACACAATCATATATCCTGGACACCTCAGACCTGATCCGCAAGATGAGGGGGGTGGCAGTGGAGGCTGGGGACATCCTAGTCACCCTGGATGTCAACAGCCTCTACACCATCATCCCTCATCGGGCGGGCCTAGCTGCAGTTAAGGAATGTGTCATTAATAGCATGAAATACGAGGGCCCTCTGGTTGAGTACTTACTAACTCTGTTGGAATATTGTCTTAATCGAAATTACTTTAGATTTGAGAATGATTTTTACCTACAGGTAGCTGGGACGGCGATGGGGTCTAATATGGCCCCATCATACGCCAATATCTACATGTCCCAATTTGAAGATGAGTATCTATGGCGCACAGGCATATCCTCTATCACGTTTTACGTCTGGTACATTGACGACGTGTTTCTTGTCTGACGCGGGGGACAACAGACACTTATGGAGTGGTTTGACAAATTCAACAATACAGATACACCGGTAAGTTTTAAAATGACACATAGTGACACCCAGATACATTTCCTAGATTTGAATATATTCATACAGGAACATACATTGGGTAGTACACTATATAGTAAGCCTACTGATCGTAATTCACTACTGAATGCTGCTAGCTGCCACCCACCTGCACTCCTTAAGGGTATTATCAAATCCCAATTTATCAGAGTGATTCGGAACAATTCCAATAGAGCCACGGGGGTCTCCCAGTTACAGCTGATGAGGGACAAATTCCTCCAGAGAGGCTATAAATCACGAATGGTGAATAATGTACTACAGGAGGTGATAGAGCTTACACAAGATAGCCTTATTAAGAAGGTTGCTACAGCCCGTGAAGTAAAAAGGCTAATCATGGCCACTACATTTGCTCCTAACACTACAAAAGCAGGGAAGGCCCTGAGACAACACTGGCCTCTAATACAATCAGATACATGATTGGTCTTAACCAAGGACCTTACACCAATGGTAGCATATAAGCGGGGTACCAACTTGCGGGACATCCTGGTCAAGACTGACCCAAAGAAGTGTTACCAAGAGAGGATGTACAAGAATATCAAAGGCTCATATAAGTGTCTTGGGTGCACTACATGCAATGGTCTTATCTCCACAAAAATATTCCACCACCCACATACCAACCAAGTTTTCTCTATAAAGCATTCCATCACATGCACCACCACTCATGTGGTTTACTTGTTGTTTTGCCCATGTGCCTGGTTTTATGTGGGCAAAACCATTGGCAAACTACGAGAGAGAATGGCCAATCACAGACGAGCAATACGAGTGGCTCTGACATCAGGCAAATCCGAACAACCGGTGGCAAGGCATTGTGCTCAAATGGGCCATCAAGTATCTTCAATCAGATATATCTTGATTGACCATATCCCCTGCCTGGATAGGGGTGGTGATCGGGATCGGACTCCGACGAGAAGCTGAGTGGATGTACCGCCTGGGCACAATAATCCCAGGGGGGCTTAACTCACTGCCGGATTTCAAAATGCTAATTTAGGGTTGAGATACATACTTGGGGTACGTAAGAATTAGATGTTGGTGTGGACTGGTGAAGCTTGGGGTCAGACCCTAAGGAGGGTAGACCCACTGTTTCTAAACCAAGCACCATGATGCAATTGGGTCATTCTGTGATCCTGTGGCACCATGTAATTAACAGGTCTTTATTCTAAAAGTTACCCACTTAGAGTTCTCCTAAACCCAATAAACCGGGCATATTTGGCCTGATTTGACTCTATCTCTCTAGCGAAACCCTTATGATACCCTTCGGGTATATATTGAGGACTCATGAAGAATGGATGCAGCATGATAATTTTATATATGGTGCTAATTATGTGATACTAATTGAGCTCTACAACTGTGCATATGGGTTATGATATAGTAGGGGTACAATACACCTGGTCTCAGTACTATATGATATAATCCCAATAGAATGGAAGTCATGATACAAAGTATATAATTCTTTACTCATGAGCTAAATAGCCTGTTCCGTATTCATTTTCTATTTGTATTAAAGTGTTGCAACTTGTGTGCCGGGGAACGGCAACAATATTTCGATAAGTTGATGAATGTCAATTGAGGGCATAGCTCTCACTTTGATAGTACCATAAGTAATGAAATGGCATTACTTCTAACATATTAAGTCGATCAAAATATGTTCTTTTTGTATATAATTTTTTTTTTTATGTATATACTGTTTTAATATCCTGTGACACTCCATATGGGGTTGACCTCTGGAATATGGAGCATGTATCTCTCCCGGTTGGTACTCACAACCATTAGACTGAAGCTTTTAGGGCTGTTTCAGACACCGTAGAGAAAGTGCGCAAGTGTTTATGTTTACCCGGGTTCCCATGGCAACCAGCGGTAGTTCCGCACACACGAGTATTCTGAGATGGACGAGACAGACCTGAAAATATGCCCCAATCAAACATCGGTCACACATTTGGGTAAGACACAGGCAGGAACTACTGAGTGCACTTAATGCGTTAAGTGGATCCTATATTTTTTGTATTTTTTATGCTTTCACATATACGATGTATGATGTTAGTATTGTAAAATTACGGGTTGATTCACCTTTGGACACGGCACAACAGTATTAAGTTAAGATTGATGCTACTAACTAGATCACATTTGAATATTTGCAAATGTTATATATTGAAAGTTTGACAATACATTATTTTGACATTCGCACACCGGTAGTGCTTAGATACATAGCACTTCCGGTTTTTCACTCTGAATGGAACGCAAGGCTTGCGTTCCATTTCAATGCCTACATGTTTTTTGAATTCACTGATTACACACAGGTTTTGCTTGTTTAATTAATTTGTTTTTGATTATGTTTGTATGTATAAATTGAACACATTCTCACTTCTATGTTATGCTGATGAAGGGGAAGATATCCCTGAAAATGTTAAATCAATAAAACAAACCTTTTTTTTCACTTGGATTGAGAAAGACCTGTGAGTGCATTTACTTTTCAAGGATTATACAGTTCATTCTAGCACCCAGGCGGATGTCCCTAGGAGGGTAACACAGCTAGATGGACGGTATTTATATATATATATATATATATATATATATATACATACATACAGTATATATCTCAATTGTACAAGTATGTACCAAAATTCATCTGTAAACAATATTAAACAATCAGGTAGATTACAAGTTGTGTGTTCATGTTTTAACGCTGAAAAAATGGTTATTTCATCGTTAAAACAGCACGGCAGCCATTACAAGTCTTGTCGGTATAGCTGTATCACAAACCTTTTAGCCTGTAACGCAACATCAGTAAAAATTACGTTTTTTCATGGGACTTCCAGAGCACAGCCATTACAAGTTTTGCGGTGAGGCTAAAAAGCTTGCGTTCCAGCCTATACCGACAAGTTCTGTACCACCATATGAGAGCAGAAGTTATGAGTTTTACGCTACATAAAACTCATAACTAAACTGTCAGAAAGTACACTAAACACCCATAAACTACCTATTAACCCCTAAACCGAGGCCCTCCAGCACTACAAATACTATATTAACCCCTAATCTGCCATCCGCCCACATCGCCCCCACTATACTTAAGTTATTAACCCCTAATTCCACCGCCACTATAATAAACATATTAACCCCTAAACCGAAAGCCCCCACAACAAAATATACTGAATAAACCTATAAACCCCTAAACCAAAAGCCCCCCCACATCACAATAAACTAATATAAACTAGTAACCCCTAAATCTAATGCCCCCCTAACTTTATATTAAAATTACAATTTCCCAATCTTAAATTAAATTAAAACTTACCTGTCAAATTTAAAAAAACGAATTAACCTCTAATTCTGCCGCCACTATAATAAACCTATTAACCCCTAAACCAAAAGCCCCCACAACGAAATATACTGAATAAACCTATAAACCCCTAAACCAAAAGCCCCCCACATCACAATAAACTAATATAAACTAGTAACCCCTAAACCTAACGCCCCCTAACTTTATATTAAAATTACAATTTCCCAATCTTAAATTAAATTAAAACTTACCTATCAAATTAAAAAAAACTAAGTTTAAACTAACAATTAAACTAACTACCAATTAAATAAAACTAAAATACACATTAAAAAAATCCAAACACTACTTTAAAAATTACAAACTATCTAATTGCAAAAAAATAAAAAAGACTAAATTACAAAAATAACAAACACTAAATTACGAAAAATAACAAACACAATTATCAAAAATAAAAAAGAATTACACCTAATCTAATAGCCCTATAAAAATAAAAAGCCCCCCCAAAATAAAAAAAAAACCTAGCCTACAATAAACTACCAATAGCCCTTAAAAGGGCCTTTTGTAAGGCATTGCCCTAAGTTAAACAGCTCTTTTAACTGTAAAAAAAAATACAATGATCCCCAACAGTAAAACCCACCACCCAACCAACCCCCCAAAATAAAAAAACCTAACTCTAAAAAAAACCTATTGGCTGATTTGAATAGCCAATAGAATTTCAGTAGCTCTCATCCTATTGGCTGATTTGAACAGCCAATAGTATTTTAGTAGCTCTAATCTAAGCAAGGGATGCCATTTTGAATCACATTCCTTGCATTGAAGATTCAGTATACGGCAGCGACCGTATGAAGAGGATGCTGTGCCCCAGATGTCTTCAGCCGGGATGAAGATAGAAGACGCTGCCGGGATGAAGATAGAAGATGCCGTCTGGATGAAGATGGAGCCACCTGGATGAAGATTGAGCCACCTGGATAAAGATGGAGCTGCCGGAATGAAGATCCTTCAAGCGGGACTTCAGCAACTGTAAGTGGATCTTTGGGGGTTGGTGTTAGGATTTTTTTTTTTTTTGTGTTTTTTTTTTGTTTTGTTTAGGGTGTGGGCTATGCAAAAGAGCCAATTGCCCTTTTAAGGGCAACGCCCATACAAATTCCCTTTTCAGGGCAATGAGTAGCTTAGTTTTTTTTTAGATAGTTTTTTTATTTTGTGGGTTTGGGGGGGTGGGGTTTTGTAATTTTTGTGGGTCTTTGTGTGTCATGCTCACACACTGGTTTTTGCTTACATTCTTTGTATGCTGTTCACTGAGCCACTCCTGGCGTTTTAACTTTGCCAATAAAGATGGATTTTATTTGCATAAAGCTGGATCCTATCCTTCTTCTTTGATCGTTTACACTGCACCAGTTTGGATCAGCTCAAAGCCCTTGCATATGAAGATTATCTGTTGGGAAATCCGGGTGAAGTAAGAGCACCGCCCCCCTACCGGAGATTCTGCTACGTCACAAACAGACATCGCAGTGCACCTGTGTTTAGCCTGAAGCGCTGCTGGAGATTCTTTCACTTTGCCGGTTGTTTTGGAGCAGACAGCCCACCGATTTGATTTCGGTTTGACCACGAAGGTCCCCCGGCATCTTTGAACTCCAGTCTGAGGTACTGCACGCCATATACAGATTCCGGGGGCGGTTAGGCTCCTTAAGGGTAAGTCCCGGACCCAACAGTATTTACCTGTATGCACCTTTTTGTTTGCACTTACATATTGCATATTAGAAGAGGACTTCCCACATCTCTCTATATAACATAGGGCAATGCCCTACAAAAAGCCGTTTTAAGGGCTATTGGTAGTTTATTCTAGATTAGGTTTTTTATTTTGGGGTGTTTTTTTTTTAAATGAATATTAGAATAGGAATATTTTTTATTATTTTTGATAATTCATTTTTTGTTTTGTGTAATATTTTAATTTCGTTTTTGGGTGGGTTTTTATTTTTTGATTAGTGGTTGGGCATTTCATAAAAGATTTGAATGCCCTTTTAAGGGCAGGAAAAAGAGCTGAATGCCCTTTTAAGGGCAATGCTCATACAAATGCCCTTTTTTTAGGGCAACGGGTAGATTAGGTTTTACTTTATTTTTATTTTGTGGGTTTGGGGGTGGGGGTATGTATACTGTTAGTAAGTGTTTGTTTTGTTTTGTAGCAAAGAGCTGTTAACTTTAGGGCAATGTCCTACAAAAGGCCCTTTTAAGTGCCCACAAAAGGACCTTTTAAGGGCCCTTGGTAGTTTATTATAGATTAGGCTTTTTTATTTTGGGGTGTGTTTTTTTTTTTAAACAGGGTATTAGAATAGGAATCATTTTTATTGTTTTGGATAATTTCGTTTGTTATTTTTTGCAATGGTAGTTTTTTAAATTTTTTCAAATTTTAGTGTTTTTTATTTTTTTTATTGTTAGTTTTTAGTGTAAGGCAGCATAGGTTTTATTTCACAGGTAAGTTTGTATTAATTTTAACTAGGTAGTTAGTAAATAGTTAATAACTATTTACTAACTAGTCTTCCTATTTAAAATAAAAACAAACTTACCTGTGAAAAAATAAACCCTAAGCTAGCTACAATATAACTATTAGTTATATTGTTGCTAACTTACGGCTAGATTTAGAGTTTTGTCGGTAACGACCCGCGTAGCTAACGCTGGCTTTTTTCTGGCCGCACCTTTAAAATAACTCTGGTATTGAGAGTCCACAGAATGGCTGCGTTAGGCTCCAAAAAAGGAGCGTAGAGCATATTTAACGCAACTTCAACTCTCGATACCAGAGTTGCTTACGGACGCGGCCAGCCTCAAAAACGTGCTCGTGCACGATTCCCCCATAGGAAACAATGGGGCTGTTTGAGCTGAAAAAAAACCTAACACCTGCAAAAAAGCCGCGTTCAGCTCCTAACGCAGCCCCATTGTTTGCTATGGGGAATCACTTCCTACGTCTGCACCTAACACCCTAACATGAACCCTGAGTCTAAACACCCCTAACCTTACACTTATTAACCCCTAATCTGCCGCCCCCGCTATCGCTGACCCCTGCATATTATTATTAACCCCTAATCTGCCGCTCCGTAAACCGCCGCTACTTACATTATCGATATGTACCCCTAATCTGCTGTCCCTAACACCGCCGACCCCTATATTATATTTATTAACCCCTAATCTGCCCCCCACAACGTCGCCTCCACCTGCCTACACGTATTAACCCCTAATCTGCCGAGCGTACCGCACTGCTATTATAATAAAGTTATTAACCCCTAATCCGCCTCACTAACCCTATAATAAATAGTATTAACCCCTAATCTGCCCTCCCTAACATCGCCGACACCTAACTTCAATCATTAACCCCTAATCTGCCGACTGGAGCTCACCGCTATTCTAATAAATGTATTAACCCCTAAAGCTAAGTCTAACCCTAACACTAACACCCCCCTAAGTTAAATATAATTTAAATCTAACGAAATAAATGAACTCTTATTAAATAAATTATTCCTATTTAAAGCTAAATACTTACCTGTAAAATAAATCCTAATACAGCTACAATATAAATTATATTTATATTATAGCTATTTTAGGATTTATATTTATTTTACAGGTAACTTTGTATTTATTTTAACCAGGTACAATAGCTAAAATAGTTAAAATAATTACAAAATTACCTGTAAAATAAATCCTAACCTAAGTTACAATTAAACCTAACACTACACTATCAATAAATTAATTAAATAAAATACCTACAATTAAACCTAACACTACACTATCAATACATTAATTAAATACAATATCTACAAATAAATACAATGAAATAAACTAACTAAAGTACAAAAAATAAAAAAGAACTAAGTTACAAAAAATAAAAAAATATTTACAAACATCAGAAAAATATTACAACAATTTTAAACTAATTACACCTACTCTAAGCCCCCTAATAAAATAACAAAGCACCCCAAAATAAAAAAATGCCCTACCCTATTCTAAATTACTAAAGTTCAAAGCTCTTTTACCTTACCAGCCCTGAACAGGGCCCTTTGCGGAGCATGCCCCAAGAAATTCAGCTCTTTTGCCTGTAAAAAAAAACATACAATACCCCCCCCCAACATTACAACCCACCACCCACATACCCCTAATCTAACCCAAACCGCCCTTAAATAAACCTAACACTAAGCCCCTGAAGATCTTCCTACCTTGTCTTCACCATACCAGGTTCACCGATCGATCCAGAAGAGCTCCTCCGATGTCCTGATCCAAGCCCAAGCAGGGGGCTTAAGAGGTCCATGATCCGGCTAAAGTCATCATCCAAGCGGGAGCTGAAGAGGTCCATGATCAGGCTGAAGTCATCATCCAAGCAGGAGCTGAAGAGGTCCATGATCCGGCTGAAGTCTTCTATCAACGGCATCTTCAATCTTCTTTCTTCCGGATCCATCTTGTAGACCTCAGACGCGGAACATCCTGCTGGCCCGACGGACTACCGACGAATGAAGGCTCCTTTAAGGGTCGTCATCCAAGATGGCGTCCCTCGAATTCCGATTGGCTGATAGGATTCTATCAGCCAATCGGAATTAAGGTAGGAAAATTCGGATTGGCTGATGGAATCAGCCAATCAGAATCAAGTTCAATCCGATTGGCAGATCCGATCAGCCAATCAGATTGAGCTCGCATTCTATTGGCTGATTCCATCAGCCAATCAGAATTTTCCTACCTTAATTCCGATTGGCTGATAGAATCCTATCAGCCAATCGGAATTTGAGGGACGCCATCTTGGATGACGTCCCTTAAAGGAGCCTTCATTCGTCGGTAGTCCATCGGGCCAGCAGGATGTTCCGCGTCGGAGGTCTACAAGATGGATCCGGAAGAAAGAAGATTGAAGATGCCGTTGATAGAAGACTTCAGCCGGATCATGGACCTCTTCAGCTCCCGCTTGGATGAAGACTTCAGCCGGATCATGGACATCTTCAGCCCCCTGCTTGGGCTTGGATCAGGACATCGGAGGAGCTCTTCTGGATCGATCGGTGAACCTGGTATGGTGAAGATAAGGTAGGAAGATCTTCAGGGGCTTAGTGTTAGGTTAATTTAAGGGGGGTTTGGGTTAGATTAGGGGTATGTGGGTGGTGGGTTGTAATGTTGGGGGGGTATTGTATGGGTTTTTTTTACAGGCAAAAGAGCTGAATTCTTTGGGGCATGCCCAGCAAAGGGCCCTGTTCAGGGCTGGTAAGGTAAAAGAGCTTTGAATTTTAGTAATTTAGAATAGGGTAGGGCATTTTTTTATTTTGGGGGGCTTTGTTATTTTATTAGGGGGCTTAGAGTAGGTGTAATTAGTTTAAAATTGTTGTAATATTTTTCTTATGTTTGTAAATATTTTTTTATTTTTTGTAACTTAGTTCTTTTTTATTTTTTGTACTTAAGTTAGTTTATTTCATTGTATTTATTTGTAGATATTGTATTTAATTAATGTATTGATAGTGTAGTGTTAGGTTTAATTGTAACTTAGGTTAGGATTTATTTTACAGGTAATTTTGTAATTATTTTAACTATTTTAGCTATTAAATAGTTCTTAACTATTTAATAGCTATTGTACCTGGTTAAAATAAATACAAAGTTACCTGTAAAATAAATGTAAATCCTAAAATAGCTATAATATAATTATAATTTATATTGTAGCTATATTAGGATTTATTTTACAGGTAAGTATTTAGCTTTAAATAGGAATAATTTATTTAATAAGAGTTAATTTATTTCGTTAGATTTAAATTATATTTAATTTAGGGGGGTGTTAGTGTTAGGGTTAGACTTAGCTTTAGGGGTTAATCCATTTATTAGAATAGCGGCGAGATTCGGTCGGCAGATTAGGGGTTAATAATTGAAGTTAGGTGTCGGCGATGTTAGGGAGGGCAGATTAGGGGTTAATACTATTTATTATAGGGTTATTGAGGCGGGAGTGAGGCGGATTAGGGGTTAATAACTTTATTATATTAGCAGTGAGATCCGCTCGGCAGATTAGGGGTTAATAAGTGTAGGCAGGTGGAGGCGACGTTGAGGGGGGCAGGTTAGGGTTTAATAAATATAATATAGGGGTCGGCGGTGTTAGGGGCAGCAGATTAGGGGTACGTAGCTATAATGTAGCTGGCGGCGGCGTGCGGACGGCAGATTAGGGGTTAATAAGTGTAGATAGCTGGCGGCGACGTTGAGGGGGGCAGGTTAGGGGTTAATAAATATAATATAGGGGTCGGCGGTGTTAGGGGCAGCAGATTAGGGGTACATAAGGATAACGTAGGTGGCGGTCGGCAGATTAGGGGTTAAAAAATTTAATTGAGTGGCGGCGATGTGGGGGGACCTCGGTTTAGGGGTTCATAGGTAGTTTATGGGTGTTAGTGTACTTTAGAGCACAGTAGTTAAGAGCTTTATGAACCGGCGTTAGCCCAGAAAGCTCTTAACTACTGACTTTTTTCTGCGGCTGGAGTTTGGTCGTTAGATTTCTTACGCTCACTTCAGACACGACTCTAAATACCGGAGTTAGGAAGATCCCATTGAAAAGATAGGATACGCAATTGACGTAAGGGGATCTGCGGTATGGAAAAGTCGCGGCTGAAAAGTGAGCGTTAGACCCTTTTTTGACTGACTCCAAATACCGGCGGTAGCCTAAAACCAGCGTTAGGAGCCTCTAACGCTGGTTTTCACGGCTACCGCCAAACTCCAAATCTAGGCCTTAGGTTTTATTTCACAGGTAAGTATGTATTTAGTTTTAAATTGGTATTATTTAGTTAATTGTAACTTTAATTTAATAACTTTAGTATAGTGGCGGGAATATTGGGAGCGGCAGATTAGGGGTTAATAACTTTAGGTGGCGGGAATATTGGGAGTGGCAGATTAGGGGTTAATATCTTTATTTAAGTGGCGGCGATATTGGGAGCGGCAGATTAGGGGTTAATAACATTAGGTAGGTGTCGACGATATCAGGGGCAGCAGATTAGGGGTGTTTATACGTGGGGTTTATGTTAGGGTGTTAGGTTTAAACATATCTTTTTTTTCCCGATACACATCAATGGGACTGTGTTACAGAGCTTTTCCTTCCACGATCGCAGGTGTTAGGTTTTTTTTGACCCGCGCTCCGCATTGATGTCTATAGGGAAAGCGTGCACGAGCATGTCAAAACAGCGCTTGTATTTTGTGTGGTATGGAGCTTAAAACCACCATATCGCATGTATAAGACGGCTGTTTCAAAACTTGTAATGGCTGCGCTATAGGGGGTGAAATAACGCAACTTTTGATGTGTTCGTTAAATTCCCTATAGCGCACATAACTTGTAATCTACCTGAATAAAATAGAATCAAACACACAAAAAGTACACTGGGCAAACCATTGGTCTATATGCCTATATTGCTACATATTGTAACTACCATTCTGACCCATTATGAGTCAGTTACATATTTGGATTCTTTTCTTTTTTTTTTACTTATGAAACAGTCTTTGCATCTAGCACAAATTTTAATGGTGCATCCATATCAGTTGTGACCTCAGTTCTCTCTAGCTTTTAATTTCACACACAAAGGAACCTCTTGACCGTTCATTTTTAAATACTGTATGCTGGGTATGATTTTAAATTTATTGCTCAGAACTGTAAAGCTCAAAAAAACAAACAAACATAAAAAAGCTCTCTTGTATTTTAGGAATAAATTATAGACAATATATCTTGTTATACTAAGGAAAACATTGGTGTTTCAAATAAATGGCACTGTTACTAAAATATAACCATTTCAAAATAATATCAGAAAGAACATTACTTTCTTATGAGCAATTTTGTACTAAAACATTCAAGTGAAATGTTAATAAACATTGGACAAAGTTATGAAGTGAAATTGTTTTCTTGAAAATTGTTTTTAACAGTCAGCAGTTTTTTTTAAATGCTTAAAAGTGCTCTTTTTACAAATTATAATGGATTATAGGTAAGTTCCTTAAACACTGAAACTAAATGTTTTATTGCTTTATATATAGAGTTTGGAATAAAATGTTACTAAAAAAATTATTCCTCCTTTTTTTTTTAAAACACATACGCAATAGAGCCTTAATTTTTTTTCTCTTCTTTTAGGTGATATTTGTTCTTTCAAACCTACAATCATTGTGACCTGTATAATTTCATAAAATAATTTCCTCTTGGTTCACACACAATAATTTTGATGTTTCCATTTTCTATTACCCTTCCCTAGTGTTTAACATTTTTAAAGCAACACCACATGCTGTATCAGAGTTGAATAAGTTTAATTTTAACATATATGACTTGTTTTTTTTTACTTTTGAATCCATATAGAAGTATTTTTGACACATTTATAAGATCTCTCATTAACAAGATACTGGTAATCAAAATTCTAAATTTGGGCTTGATAACGAGTGGCATGCTATCTGTAGCACGTAAGCGATATGGGGTATTTCTCGGCTTTTTGCATGCAATGTAAATAGCGTGAATATTACGCAGTTGAAAGTAAACAGGTTCACTCAAGCACAATCAAATTTAACACTCATCGGGTTAGTGCAACTTCAGAGCTCGCATAAAGCTTGCATTAAACAGAACATAAATATATGTAAAAGTACAATTATGCTCACATAAACACTGTCTGATAAAATATATAAAAAGTTATACGGTTTTTAAAAAGGCAGGCAATTTGCTTTAACATATAGATACATACATTTACATTTCTAAATATGTGTATGTATGCACAGTATATATATATATATATATATATATATATAAATATATATATATATATATATATATATAAAATAGGTCACTTGAGTGGCAGGCACTCAGAGAATAAATTCAACACCTTTAATATGTTCAGAGAAACCACATAACGTTTCAGTCCCTCACATAGGCCTTGGTCACATGTACATACAAAACATATAACAAACATACCCCTAGTGTAGTGACTTATATACCCCTAATAGTTACCTATCCTGTTGCATGAAACCATGAATTTACAAACAGAAAAGAGTGCAGGAGCGCTAACAAAAGCTAAGGGGTCCTAGAGATCAATATAACAATCTACACATCTCGTTTATCAAAAATGATTTTTGATAAACGAGATGTGTAAGATTGTTATATTGATCTCTAGGACCCCTTAACTTTTGTTAGCGCGCCTGCACTCTTTTCTCTTTGTAAATACTTTGATTATTTGGCGTTTTTTGGGGAAGAAACAGTCTGTAAAGGAGCTTAGGGGTCATCAATTGGCGCCTACTTAGTATTTTTTCACCATGAAACTACGAATATCATGCTCATTGTGTACAGCTGTCTCGTGTCAAGACGCACATACGTCATCACAATACGCCTGGTGTCATGGCAACACAACAGCACAATGCAATCTCAGTTGTGCTTCCGAGTGGTAGTCCCGCCCCTTAGTAATAGATTTATCAATATGCGTTGCCATGACAACGAGGTGCCCGATGCGGACATTTATAAGCATATATTAAGCATGAATACACTATGCGTGGCATGCAGCGAAACGGGTAAAGTGTCTATGTGTAAATAATAAACATCATATATACAAACTGTACAAAATGTCGATCGTAACATTATAGTTCACAAAACTTAACTCATAAGTGAAAGATAGGAAATACAGGCTTGTAATGTGCTTTACAGCAACCTATTGGGTAATCTAATGAGCCAAATAATACTATTTCTCAATGTTACTAGAAGGACATAAATTAAAAGCAATGTGCCTCAAGCACATGGTAGACACTTATATGTGAGGAGAGGAAGCCCACAGTCCTATTTATAGAAACAGCTGTAGTCAACCATGGTATTCAACCCCCTAGGTGTAATTGTATTTAATTTATGAATACATCTTGATTCCACCCTTAAAAGGGCTCTAGTACGATCGCCACCATGTCGAAATTTCGGAATGTGGTCAATCAATATAGTTCTCATGGATGAGATTGCGTGTCCTGCTTGTTGGTCTGATCCACCTTTTTCAAAAGCTAACCTGATGGCAGACTTAAGGTTTGCCAACCTCTCCCTGAATGTGATAATGGTTTTACCCACATAATATAGGGAACATGTACAGATAATGACATATATGACATGGTCCGATGTGCATGTCAAGCGATGGCGACTTTGAAATAAGTGGCTAGTATGTGGATAGTATGTGGATAGTGGAACTGATTTCCTGTGATCATGCTATTGCATGTTGTGCAATTACCACACCTATGGCATCCTTTTGTGCCTTGTGGTAGCCAGATGCACTTTTGATAACTTTGAACCGGGTCCTTCTTGACCAGAAGATCTCTGAGATTCCTCAATCTCTTGTACACCAATCTGGGTGGTGGAATGTCTCTAAATGGTAAACTTAAATCCGATGATAGGATAGACCAATGTTGGTTGACAATCTTCTGGATAGCTCCAGATGCTGGTGTATATGTTGTAATGAAGTTCAAACATTTGTCAACTGGTTTTTGAGGTTTGGAAATGATGGATTGTTGGGTGAGGGTATAAGCAGTCTCACATTGCGTTTTCACAATAGTCTCTGGGTATCTTCTATTGATAAGTGTTGAGACATTGTATCCAGTTGTTTCTTCTTGTGGACCTCCTCGGTGTTGCTATGAACAACACGCAGGAGCAAAGAGGAACTCACCCCTGTCTTTTGAAAGTGTGGGTGAAAGCTAGCATAGTGCAATAAAGGGTTCTTATCAGTCGACTTACTATACAATGTGGTGTGCAGTCTAAGACCTCGATCAGTATCCCTTTTCTATAGCTCAACATCCAAAAAATGTATTTTGTCAAAGTCACTTTCTAATTTGAAGTGAACAGTGGATTCAATGGTTTTAAGATCGTTGAACCATTGTGTTAAAGCCTCTATACTACCTCCCCAAATAAAAAAGATATCGTCAATATAATGACGATAAAACTTGATGGAGTTCTGTTCTGGAAGAAGAATATGCTCTTACATAGACATGTATATATATGTATATGTTAGCATACGATGGGGCCATGTTGGACCGAATTGCAGTGCCTAATGATTGCAAATAAAAAAAAAATCAAAACGAAAATAATTATTTTCCAAACAGAACTCCATCAAGTGTATCAAGAACTCAATAGGTGGACCCATGTGATCATTCTGTATCACTCACGGTTAACATTTCATCCACCCAGGGTGCTTCCATAGTATTGATAGTAGTGAAGAAAGAAAAGGGATGCACCTGCCAGGATACTAAATAACAACATTGAGGTTGCGCATAGGTATCTCCTTTTCTGTGCTGTGCATAACTTTGAAAATCCTGGCGAGGGCATCCCTTTTCTTCACTATATATATATATGTATATATATATATATATACAGGGAGTGCAGAATTATTAGGCAAATGAGTATTTTGACCACATCATCCTCTTTATGCATGTTGTCTTACTCCAAGCTGTATAGGCTCGAAAGCCTACTACCAATTAAGCATATTAGGTGATGTGCATCTCTGTAATGAGAAGGGGTGTGGTCTAATGACATCAACACCCTATATCAGGTGTGCATAATTATTAGGCAACTTCCTTTCCTTTGGCAAAATGGGTCAAAAGAAGGACTTGACAGGCTCAGAAAAGTCAAAAATAGTGAGATATCTTGCAGAGGGTTGCAGCAGTCTTAAAATTGCAAAGCTTCTGAAGCGTGATCATCGAACAATCAAGCGTTTCATTCAAAATAGTCAACAGGGTCGCAAGAAGCGTGTGGAAAAACCAAGGCGCAAAATAACTGCCCATGAACTGAGAAAAGTCAAGCGTGCAGCTGCCAAGATGCCACTTGCCACTAGTTTGGCCATATTTTAGAGCAGCAACATCACTGGAGTGCCCAAAAGCACAAGGTGTGCAATACTCAAAGACATGGCCAAGGTAAGAAAGGCTGAAAGACGACCAACACTGAACAAGACACACAAGCTGAAACGTCAAGACTGGGCCAAGAAATATCTCAAGACTGATTTTTCTAAGGTTTTATGGACTGATGAAATGAGAGTGAGTCTTGATGGGCCAGATGGATGGGCCCGTGGCTGGATTGGTAAAGGGCAGAGAGCTCCAGTCCGACTCAGACGCCAGCAAGGTGGAGGTGGAGTACTGGTTTGGGCTGGTATCATCAAAGATGAGCTTGTGGGGCCTTTTCGGGTTGAGGATGGAGTCAAGCTCAACTCCCAGTCCTACTGCCAGTTTCTGGAAGACACCTTCTTCAAGCAGTGGTACAGGAAGAAGTCTGCATCCTTCAAGAAAAACATGATTTTCATGCAGGACAATGCTCCATCACACGCGTCCAAGTACTCCACAGCGTGGCTGGCAAGAAAGGGTATAAAAGAAGAAAATCTAATGACATGGCCTCCTTGTTCACCTGATCTGAACCCCATTGAGAACCTGTGGTCCATCATCAAATGTGAGATTTACAAGGAGGGAAAACAGTACACCTCTCTGAACAGTGTCTGGGAGGCTGTGGTTGCTGCTGCACGCAATGTTGATGGTGAACAGATCAAAACACTGACAGAATCCATGGATGGCAGGCTTTTGAGTGTCCTTGCAAAGAAAGGTGGCTATATTGGTCACTGATTTGTTTTTGTTTTGTTTTTGAATGTCAGAAATGTATATTTGTGAATGTTGAGATGTTATATTGGTTTCACTGGTAAAAATAAATAATTGAAATGGGTATATATTTGTTTTTTGTTAAGTTGCCTAATAATTATGCACAGTAATAGTCACCTGCACACACAGATATCCCCCTAAAATAGCTATAACTAAAAACAAACTAAAAACTACTTCCAAAACTATTCAGCTTTGATATTAATGAGTTTTTTGGGTTCATTGAGAACATGGTTGTTGTTCAATAATAAAATTAATCCTCAAAAATACAACTTGCCTAATAATTCTGTACTCCCTGTATATATATATATATATATATATATATATATATATATATATATATATATATATATATAAAGATGTGTGTTCATATGTTTTTTAAGTATTTATGTGTTTTACTGTATATGCACTATCCTTTTTAACATTCCAATGTTCTTCACTTTTTAACGGTTACATCTTCCACTATTGTGCCATTTCAAAATTAAGCAGTATAATCTTTGTACTTCATTAATATTAGATGCATGTAATAAATGTACTAACTCCCTATATGCCCACTCTTTAACATGTTTACTAGCATTGTTTTATCAAGCTCTTAAGTCTTTTTTAATATTATATTTTTCATCACACTTTTTCCTCTATATTCAGTTTTCCTTATATATACTGTACTTTATAAGATGAGGTTTTATATGTTTCAAATTGTATTTTTACTGTATTTTTAGATTTCACCTTCATTCATAGACTTTGAATATAGTGATATTCCTATTCAAATGTTCTTATTACTTAACACATTTAATCTCTTTTTGTATAATTTAGATATGTGTTCTAATTTGTGTTTGCCTATTGTATAGGTGCCATACAGTTTTATATGTTTTCTACTAACCATCTTTTAAAGCATCTTTTAAAATATATTTTTTATATTTTTTTATATTATCTATATATATGGAAATAACTTTTATGTGATCCAACTTACTTACATTCAATTTTTATATATCATGTTGCAGCTCTACCTTAGCTGACATAAACAAATTTAGAAATAGTTCTTATAATTGTAAGAACCCATATATATTGCTGCAGAGTTAATATCTTTATCCTGATTCCGATAAATGTTGGTGCCACCAAATACTACAAATCCCAATATGCTTTGCGTGCATCCAGAAATGTTTTAAATTAAAACTGGATATGATGCAATACTAGTCATTGGAAGTTATGTGATGTCACTTCTGGTAATAATACCAGCAGTATCATGAAGTTAGCTGCTTCCTTGTGGACCACTTTACCTTTTTTGGTTCCATTAACATACAGGAAAAAGCTTTTCATTAGTCTAAATCAGCTATTTTAAGACCCAACATTTTTTTGAAAGTCTTGAAAAAGGCCAGAGTGTAAGGGCCGAAACGTATTGGCTAATTTCAAGAGTATCCAATTGTTATATTTTCTTGTAAGCAGAACTCATATTGTGCTTTGGGCACTTTTTTATAGACCAAATTGCACATTTCTTACACGAAAGAACATAGAGGATATTATTTGTTATTCATAATTCATCTGGATTTTAATTCATTTGAATTTCTGAAATTGACACTAATAACTTTTTGGAATTACACTGCTGAAATTCACATATATATTATATATTTTCTCTTGGATCATCTTTCACTGTAGCGGACGTCACTAGATTTGTTTTTTACAGATGGTATCACAAACTAACTTTTTTTAAAAAAGTTTTGCTTTTTCTTCATCACTATTTGACGGTCTATATATATTTTTTACATTTTTTCTGTATGGTTGATCCCTCCTTTTTTAGTTATATGCGAGTATACTTTTCAGTGTGCTTTTATTTTATAATTTATGTTTTGTAATAAATAATTATCAAATTTTAGTTCATTTTCATTGATTATATTATAATATACTATATATATATATATATATATATATATAGTATATATATATATATATATACAAACACACTTTAGCCCAGTTGAGGTGCTCTTAGGCGTTACTGTCTGTGACTTTTGGCATTGTCCAATAAACCCCAGTTACACAAAACTCTGTGATCCAGCGTGACTCCTTTCTTTACTTGTTTGCATTTCATCACAGTTGGGAATACTGTTTATATCCTGCTAAATCTATCACTGGAACTTTTCCTCTACTAAAGGTACCTTCCCCCCTTCCTCCTCCCAATAGCCTATCGTGACGCACCAGGAAGCTATCCGAATGGGACCACGCCCACCTTGGATCGGAATGCCAAATCACTGGACCAAAGACTGGACTGAGGTCCAGGTGACACTTAGGATACCACCACATTTGAGCGGACGGATTCGATACCATGGAGGTTTACAAACCTGAACGGCTGCGGACTACATTGTCTATCTTCAAGTGCTATATACAGATAGGCAGAAGCGGAGGTAAGGGGGTAAGGCTTTTGATTGACCTCTTACTCCAGTCCTGGACTAACTAGTACCTTACTGAAACTGGGACTTTCTAAAAATTCCAGATATTGCCTCACTTCACTTTGAATTGATGAGAATTTTTGAATCCTCTTGCTACTCCTCATTGTTTAAATTTCTTCTTGTCTACTAACAGTGGGCAACTGATTTGAACTGTTCTTTTTAGAGTTATCCAGCTGTTATGTTTATGCTTATAAGTTAAAATAGCATGATTAAACCACTAAAAAATAAACAGGTTACAGTTCTTAGAATTTTTTCATCATAAACAAAAAAAAGTAAGGAGGGGTCACTATATCAGCTGTTGACAGTAGCCAACAATCGTTTTTCAGGATTTTGTCTGCATAAGTTTGTGTTAATGCTTAAAAACCCCACAAAGTAAAAATGTTTGTTAAAATTTGAACTTTATTTGTGTGTAAATTATTTACAAACAGAAGTCCAAGAAGCCATTTAGAGGTGTCAAAAAAGTGAAGTATTTTTGTGCATGAATTTGCTTAGTTAAGTGGAACAGAGATTATGTCATGGCCTAAATTAAGTATTTGACAATTCACTATAGTTCAATGTAGGGTGGATGAAAATGATGGCACTGATTAAAAATAACAAATAAAGGCTGACTTTATTGCTTCATAACGAATGTAAAATGATGATTAATATTCAACATTTAATTTTAAGTAACGGATTTGAATTTTGAATCACACATTCAGATTATGAGTAAATTCATTAAAGAACACTTGAAAAATTAGCTGCATTGTTCGCCCTTGTGATCTCTTGTGAAATAAAACAATCACTCTCGGTGTGAAAAAAACTTCATACATTTCAAATTGGAAAGACCGGCTTACATAAATATGTATATTAAACATAGTACTAATCAGATCCTTATGAGGTAAATTCTAATCTTCATGATATTGGAAAAACTGGAAAATCACAATCTTTACACGTCAAACACAGCCGAGATTGATAACCTCCATGATATTTCACAACGGCACCCTGAACTATGTCCTGCCCACTACCGAAGGACCAGAAGGAGTTTTTATAAATGGGAGTCTCCATGTTCTGCTCTTCTTCACAGTTGCAACTATAAATAGCTGAAAGGTATAAAAAGAAGAAACCCCTCCAAAGGTTTAATATCATAAAACCCAATAATGAAGAAACCCAGTCGCAGGGGAAAATATACTCACAAATAAAGCACACTATATTAAGGCATGTTGAGTCTGGGGGGATTAGCAGGTTCCCAGCTTGCTATTCCCATTCAGATGGGTTAACTGGATACAGCTCCAAACAGATTGATATTTACATCTAAAATGGCTTTTTCAGAGAGTATTGCACATGTGCAACATAATGTGATTATTCCAAATTGCTTTGGAATACTGGCAAACATATGGAAAGGACCAGTTTGCACTTTATCAACAGACTTTCTGTTGAATTAGATTGTGCCCATTTTGTTGATGAAATATGGTGCAAAACCTGTGGTCGGTGGGATTGTGATTGCTGAACCAGGTGCTGTTCATGCATCATATAAGCGATTTTCCCAATATTCACACATACCAAGTATATTCTTTTTCCAGTATGAAAATGGTTTTATCACTTAATTGGTGATCACTCCAAACTTGAAAAACATGTATTGGAAGTGAATACGTAGATTGAAAAGATTAGAATTGACCCCTATATTTGAAATATAGTCCTTTTCATACATTTTTAACTCTGTTGTGTATTTTATACCAGTTTTGAAAAATGTTCTGTATACCCTTAAAAAGAAATGCATTGTGAGATATACATAAATATTGATGTGTGGGGGGTCTTTTTTATGTGAGAAAGTTCACAACTCACAGAAAGGTTACATCACTTATATAGTCATGGATTTTAGTGAATATAGTTACATTTATTGTGTTTTTTAATGTATATTTATATTAATGTATTATGAGCTAGTGCTAATATAGGGTGTCTTCTAGACTGGTGCTTGACAGAGTTCATCAGGTGACACATCTATCTCCACTTCATCTAATCTAGATGATTGCCCTGGAACCTAAAATGGAGTATGCATCTGGGATGTACAGACACAGTCATTATTTTTTTTCCCCCTTCTGAGTTCATGGAAACAATCTCACAACATCATTGTACTGTACAATCCTGCAAGATTATGAAAAAATCCTGCAGGATCACAGTGAAACAAACTGTGATCTCCACACTGGTGATGATGATTGGCTGTTCTTTTTTTTCCCTCCACCATTCAGATGAAAGGAAAAAGAGTAGCTGACAAATAATTGCTCACAGAGCACTTACTGAGTACATCTTATTTTTAAATAAAGAAAAAACACACGTAATACATTATAAAGTGTTTTGTTTCTCACAGTTCCATCAATAATAAATAAGACATTTTTTAGACTTACATGTCCCTTTAACCAGTTAGTTATATAATGACCCAAGCAAAATGAAAATAAACATTGGTAACTTGGAATCAGATTCAGATTTAGCATGTTAAATGTGCAAGAAAGACTGCTCTATGCATCCCTGCAAATGTTCTTGAAAGGGACATAAAAAAAAACACTAATATCCATGGCTCTCGTATATGAGCTATTTTCTGACTTACCAGTGGTATAGTTCATGATTTTAACTACATAATAAATACAAATTATTAATATTATAGATGTTCTAAAATATATACACCGAGATTACGAGTTTTGCGGTAACAGGGGTGCGTTGGTATTACAGGTTTTTTTAAACCCAACATTAGCCGCAAAAAGGTGAGCGTAGAGCAAAATTTAGCTCCACATCTCACCTCAATACCAGTGTTGCTTACGGTAGCGGTAAGCTGGCTAAACGTGCTCATGCTTGATTTCCATATAGGAAACAATGGGGCTGAGCCGGCTGAAAAAAAAACTAACACCTGCAAAAAAGCAGCGTTCAGCTCCTAACGCAGCCCCATTGATTCCTATGGGGAAAGGAATTTTATGTCTACACCTAACACCCTAACATGAACCCCCGAGTCTAAACACCCCTAATCTTACACTTATTAACCCCTAATCTGCCGTCCCCGACATTGTCGCCACCTACATTATAATTATTAATCCCTACTCTGCTGCTCCGGACACCACCGCCACCTACATTCTCCCTATGAACCCCTAATCTGCTGCCCCCAAAATCACCGAACCCTACATTATATTTATTAACCCCTAATCTGCCCCCCCCAATGTCTCCACAACCTACCTAAACTTATTAACCCCTAATCTGCCGCCAACGTCGCTGCCACTATAATAAAGTTATTAACCCCTAAAATTAGGTCTAAGCCTAACACCCCCCTAATTTAAATATAATTTAAATAAATGTAAATAAAATAACTACAATTAAATAAATTATTCCTATTTAAAACTAAATACTTACCTATAAAATAAACCCTATGATAGCTACAATATAACTAATAGTTACATTGTAACTAGCTTAGGATTTATTTTTATTTTACAGGCAACTTTGTATTTATTTTATCTAGGTAGAATAGTTATTAAATAGTTATTAATTATTTAATAACTTCCTAGTTAAAATAAGTACAAATTTACCTGTAAAATAAACCCTAACCAAAGTTACAATTTCACCTAACACTACACTACAATTAAATAATTACATAAACTAACTACAATTAAATACAATTAAATTAAAGTACGAAAAACAACAAACACTAAATTACAGAAAATAAAAAAATAATTACCATTTTTTAAACTAATTACATCTAATCTAATCCCCTTAATAAAATAAAAAAGCCCCCCAAAATAATAAAATTCCCTACCCTATACTAAATTACAAATATCCCTTAAAAGGGCATTTTGTGGGGCATTGCCCCAAAGTAATCAGCTCTTTTACCTGTAAAAAAAATACAATACCCCCCCAACATTAAAACCCATCACCCACACACCCAACCCTACTCTAAAACCCACCCAATCCCCCCTTAAAAAAACCTAATACTACCCCTTGAAGATCACCCTACCTTGAGACGTCTTCACCCAGCCGGGCACAATATAGTGTGCTTTATTTGTGAGTATATTTTCCCCTGCGACTGGGTTTCTTCATTATTGGGTTTTATGATATTAAACCTTTGGAGGGGTTTCTTCTTTTTATACCTTTCAGCTATTTATAGTTGCAACTGTGAAGAAGAGCAGAACATGGAGACTCCCATTTATAAAAACTCCTTCTGGTCGTTCGGTAGTGGGCAGGACATAGTTCAGGGTGCCGTTGTGAAATATCATGGAGGTTATCAATCTCGGCTGTGTTTGACGTGTAAAGATTGTGATTTTTCAGTTTTTCCAATATCATGAAGATTAGAATTTACCTCATAAGGATCTGATTAGTACTATGTTTAATATACATATTTATGTAAGCCGGTCTTTCCAATTTGAAATGTATGAAGTTTTTTTCACACCGAGAGTGATTGTTTTATTTCACAAGAGATCACAAGGGCAAACAATGGAGCTAATTTTTCAAGTGTTCTTTAATGAATTTACTCATAATCTGAATGTGAGATTCAAAATTCAAATACGTTATTAAATAGTTATTAATTATTTAATAACTTCCTAGTTAAAATAAGTACAAATTTACCTGTAAAATAAACCCTAACCAAAGTTACAATTTCACCTAACACTACACTACAATTAAATAATTACATAAACTAACTACAATTAAATACAATTAAATTAAATAAAGTACGAAAAACAACAAACACTAAATTACAGAAAATAAAAAAATAATTACCATTTTTTAAACTAATTACATCTAATCTAATCCTAATAAAATAAAAAAGCCCCCCAAAATAATAAAATTCCCTACCCTATACTAAATTACAAATAGCCCTTAAAAGGGCATTTTGTGGGGCATTGCCCCAAAGTAGTCAGCTCTTTTACCTGTAAAAAAAATACAATACCCCCCCAACATTAAAACCCATCACCCACACACCCAACCCTACTCTAAAACCCACCCAATCCCCCCTTAAAAAAACCTAACACTACCCCTTGAAGATCACCCTACCTTGAGACGTCTTCACCCAGCCGGGCACAAGTGGACCTCCAGAGGGGCAGAAGTCTTCATCCGATCCATGCAGAAGAGGTCCTCCAAGCGGCAGAAGTCTTCATCCAGACGGCATCTTCTATCTTCATCCATCCGTAGCGGAGCGGGTCCATCTTCAATCCAGCTGACGTGGAGCATCCTCTTCAAACGAAGTCCAAGCGAAGAATGAAGGTTCCTTTAAATGACATCATCCAAGATGGCGTCCCTTGAATTCCGATTGGCTGATAGGATTCTATCAGCCAATCGGAATTAAGGTAGAAAAAATCCTATTGGCTGATGCAATCAGAACAGCCAATAGGATTGAGCTTGCATTCTATTGGCTGTTCAATCAGCCAATAGGATTGAAGTTCAATCCTATTGGCTGATTGCATCAGCCAATAGGATTTTTCCTACCTTAAGTCCGACTGGCTGATAGAATCCTAATTCTATCAGCCAAGTGGAACCTTAGGGACGCCATCTTGGATGACGTCACTTAAAGGAACCTTCATTCGTCGGGTAGTCGTCGGCCAGGAAGGATGCTCCGCGTCGGAATTAAGGTAGGAAAAATCCTATTTGCTGATCCAATCAGCCAATAGGATTTAGCTTGCATTCTATTGGCTGTTCCAATCAGCCAATAGAATGTGACCTCAATCCTATTGGCTGATTGCATCAGCCAATAGGATTTTTCCTACCTTAATTCCGATTGGCTGATAGAATCCTATCAGCCAATTGGAATTCAAGGGACGCCATCTTGGATGACGTCATTTAAATGAACCTTTATTCTTCGCTTGGACTTCGTTTGAAGAGGATGCTCCGCGTCGGCTGGATTGAAGATGGACCCGCTCCACTCTAAATGAATGAAGATAGAAGATGCCATCTGGATGAAGACTTCTGCCACTTGGAGGACCTCTTCTGCCCTGATCGGATGAAGACTTCTGCCCCTCTGGAGGTCCACTTGTGCCCGGCTGGGTGAAGACATCTCAAGGTAGGGTGATCTTCAAGGGGGTGGTGTTAGGTTTTTTTAAGGGGGGATTGGGTGGGTTTTAGAGTAGGGTTGGGTATGTGGGTGGTGGGTTTTAATGTTGGGGGGTATTGTATTTTTTTTTACAGGTAAAAGAGCTGATAACTTTGGGGCAATGCCCCGCAAAAAGCCATTTTAAGGGCTATTTGTAATTTAGTATAGGGTAGGGAATTGTATTATTTTGGGGGGCTTTTTTATTTTATTAGGGGGATTAGATTAGGTGTAATTAGTTTAAAAAAATGGTAATTATTTTTTTATTTTCTGTAATTTAGTGTTTGTTGTTTTTCGTACTTTAGTTTATTTAATTTAATTGTAGTTAATTGTAGTTAGTTTATGTAATTAATTTAATTGTAGTGTAGTGTTAGGTGTAATTGTAATTTAGGTTAGGATTTATTTTACAGGTAAATTTGTTCTTAACTATTCTACCTAGTTAAAATAAATACAAAGTTGCCTGTAAAATAAAAATAAACCCTAAGCTAGATACAATATAACTATTAGTTATATTGTAGCTAGCTTAGGGTTTATTTTATAGGTAAGTATTTAGTTTTAAATAGGATTAATTTATTTAATTGTAGTAATTTTATTTCATTTTATTTAAATTATATTTAAGTTAGGGGGGTTAGACTTAGGGTTAGACTTAGGTTTAGGGGTTAATAAATTTAATATAGTATTGGCGAAGTTGGGGGCGGCAGATTAGGGGTTAATAAATGTAGATAGATGTCGGCGATGTTAGGGACGGCAGATTAGGGGTTAATAAAATTTAACTAGTGTTTGTGAGACGGGAGTGCGGTGGTTTAGGGGTTAATATATATATTATAGTGGCGGCGATGTCCGGTCGGCAGATTAGGGGTTTAAAACTTTATTCAAGTTTTTCCGATGTGGGGGGGGCTCAGTTTAGGGGTTAATAGGTAGATTATGGGTGTTAGTGTACTTTGTAGCACTGTAGTTAAGAGTTTTATGTTACGGCGTTAGCCCATAAAACTATTAACTGTTGACTTTTAAATGCGATAGGAGTTTTGACAGGATAGGGTCTACCGCTCACTTCTTCCAAGACTCGTAATACCGCGTTAGGCAAGTCCCATAAAAAAGATAGGATACGCAATTGACATAAGGGGATTTGCGGTAAGCTTGAGTCGCGAAAGAAAAGTGAGTGGTAGTCCCTCTCCTGCCAGACTCGTAATACCAGCAGGCGTTAAAAAGCAGCGTTGGGACCTCTCAACGATTCTTTTTAAGGCTAACGCAAGACTCGTAATCTAGCCGATAGAAAATAAATATATTTTTTCTATATTTAGTAGCTTATCTTATAATTCATCCACATTTTTAATAGTAACTATTATCCTCACATTCTATAATTAAATGATTTGTTAAATTGTATTTATTATATTTGTAGAATGTTGAGGCTTAATAAATATACGGAGTAGCTGAAATAAAATGTTAAGTACATTGTTGATTGAATGTTTAGCTTAGCTTGTGTGTGTTATAGGTTAATTAATAAATTATTCATTTAAGGTTGTAGAGTATTAATTAGGTGAACACACATTGGGATGTTTTGCTGACTTTGGGGTTCATCACAGTCATTGTTATATACTTAATTTTATGTTAACAGTTGCAGATGACCCCTTTTTGATAAATGTTAAGAAACATACAACTACAAGTTTGCTCATTATTAGCCACAATAAGCATAAATTGTGGCAAATTATGGGTGGAAAAAACTAATTACAAATAAACAGTTCACTGAAGCTACAACTACAATTATATTTATATATTTATTTTAATATTAAAAAAATAATAATATTTATATAAAACCGCCCTCCTGGAGTTATATAAAACACTAAAAGATGAAAATGTATTTAACATATTTAAAAATGACACATATGGAGGGGAGTTTTCGTGCTTTACAGAGCACATAATTACAGATGATATGATTAACCCAGGACAATACATTTTGAATGAACAATTTTTAATATGGAACAATGGTTCTAAACATACACAAAACACATTAATATGTTTGATTATGTTAGGAAACAATATCACTATTCAGATAAGTGAAAGAGTGGCTGCAAAAGATGGATGATGATATGGATGATGTTCATGAATGGTAACTTTATTGCTTTTTTTATTTAAAGGGACATAAAACCTAACATTTTCATGATTTATATAGAGCATGCCACTTTCTAATTTAATTCTATTAAATTAAATAATGTCTTTGTTCCCTTCAAATCTTTTGTGGCAAATTTTTTTAAAGAGAGAGGATATCCAAACAAAAAGATAGAGGCTTAGTTGGAGAGGGTTAAAGAGAAGAGAAAAACAAACCAAAAAGATAAGAGATTCAGAACACTAAGGAAATTAATAGAATTATAAATAGACATTGGAGTGTATTTACAAATTGTAACCCCCCTATGATGGCTTACAGGAGGGTCCCTAACAATGGGGACATGATAGTCAGGAATGATGTAGGCTTAAAGCTAAAAGAAAATCAGACATATCTGACATCATGGACATTAGGCACTTACCCCTGTTTGGGATGTGTGCTATTTGTAGTGCAGTGATAAAGGGAAAATAATTTTTGCATCCCCAAACAGGGAAAACATTTTCAATTAAAAATGTATATACGTGTGACTCATCCTGTGTCGTATACTTGATTAAAGTGTTCCAAGATTTACATAGGTGAAATGATTAGAAAGGTGCGAGACAGGATGAGTCAACACAGATCTAATTTTAGATGTAGAGATACCATAGCCCTGTGTCAAGCCATTTCATTGAAGAAAATCACAACATAAGCCAGCTACAGTTGCAAGTAATTGATGGAGTAGGTAAATTAAGGAGAGGCAGCAATAGGTAATTGCTACTAAAACAAAAGGAGTCATTTTGGATACACAAGTTACAAACTATGACCCCTAAAGTTCTCAACAGGGAGCTAGACCTCTCAGTATTCCTTTAATATCAGAGTAGTAAATAATTATAGTGGTTAAATGAATATGCATCATCTAGTCTGAGTAATTGGTTATATTTAAAATAAATGTTTTTAATTAATGTTTTAGGTTGTAAATTGAAATGCTAACTACTAGGTGGTGGTGTTGCACATTAGAAAGGAAGCAGCAGAGTAAGGGTTAATATGAAAACCCTATATAAGGTTATTCACAGATGTATTATATGAGCATGATTAAGGGAGACTATCCCTAAACGTTGCCTGACTTTTTTGCTGCTGTATTATACAAGATGTTCCAATAAACAATAAGTGAACTCATTTATGGTGCTGAGGATTCTGCATATTTTTAGAATTCTATGGGGAGAAGGAGTTAGGGTGGTGGTGATATCCTAAGTCCTGAAGTTAGTTAACCTGTGTCTTTTGCTCACGCCCTAACTTTTTATTTTCAATACCTAATACTAATTCCGGCTGCGCTCATTTTTTTAACTTGAGCACAGTTAGCAATGCTTTGAACCATCAAATCCACCCATCTTTTTTTCCTATTAAAGAACCATTATAATGCAAAAGTGGCATGCTCTAATTTGTTAGAACATATCATTTTAGCACTAAAGACCCTGTAATGTAGTAGTTGTATGTAAACAGTTTTAGTGAGAAACCCAAAGTTTGTGAAAAAGTTAATGATGTTTTTAATATGATGGCATGTGGTGACAAATATGTAAAGCTGATCTGTAAATACACACTGCTTCTGTCAAAGAATGCGAGAATACCCTTCAGGGCCGGACTGGAAAATCAGAGCGACCATGGAAATTTATGAAGACTGGCCCCAGCCCCACTGGCCCCAGCCCCCTCCATCCAAGCCTCCAACCCCCTTACCTTGCAAAGTTGTTTTAAGGGGACACTAATCTGCCCCGACAGGCCCCCATACCCTAAGCAGGAGTGGAGTGGCCTTAAATAAATTTGCTAGGCATGTGCACAAGGCTCGCTCCGTGATCTCCCTGCCCAAAGAATGTGTACCTGTAGCGCTGACGGCCCACCAGAAAAACTCCCGATATCCCAGCGGGTCAATCTAGTACTGATACTTGTGCTCCAAGATGGTGAACAGCTTTAAAGAAAGATGTAGGAACAATAAGAAAATAAATAGCATTGTAATCACAATCAATTTCCTAATATTTATTTTCTGTAATAAATTCCAATACTTTTTTTTAATAAACCTTTTTTGTGCAGTTTTATTTTAATTAATTTCTTAAAGAACTACAAAAATATTTTTTTGCCAGTCCCAAAGTTTCACGTTTTACTGTACTGTCAACCCTACTTTAGATTTTGATGACTTAATATGTATTTTTACTTATTTCATTTTAACAATGTGAGGACCATTAAATACAAAGCTGCTTGAAATTAGAGAACAATCAAACGTGAATTGATTATGGATTCTTTTTGTGCATTTGAGTCTAATTGAAACATTAGGCATCTATTGTATTTATATGAAAGGCGAAAAATAGCTGGGTATTAAAAAAGTAAAAGACTGTCATAGAAAAAAAAAAGTTTTAAAGAAGGAAAGAAGGAAACACAGTGATAAACTAATGAGCTTTTACAAATGTAACACATTTGCTTTGGTATTAAGAGAAGCAAAATATTAAAACTTCAATATGCAAATTAACTCAAATTTGTTTCAGACAATGAATCATCTGTAGATTTGAGTATGTATAATGCATATGTTTATTCCTAATTGCAAAATGATGTTCATGAACATGCCTCACTGTCCTCTAAAATGTTAACATAATACAGAATAATAAAGTAACTCAGTAGGTAACTAAATATTCAGTTGAAATGGTATAAAACAGAGCAATGCCCAGGAATACTCACACAACTTATTGCTTGCCCCATCTGTTTGTTGGGCACCCAAATCATTTTTGTTAACATCTAAATGCACCTGAAAATAATTATGCAAATTGCTATTAGATTAAGCAAGCACTAAACACATTCTAACGCTACGTAATGAAGATTAACTGCCTTTGCATTAAAATGAATATTTTAAAGTGACTTGTTGTAAGAAGTAAATGTATTAAATGTGAAGTCATCAGGACTGAATGTATGGGTTGTAAATAGTTAACTTCTTTAATAGATTTTACTTTTTTTATACCTGTGGGGTTTCGCGTGCAAATTATTTACTAATTGCTTGTTTAATGTTAATTTTTTTATTCTTCTTTTAAGGGTGTAGTAATCTTTTGCAAAAGTCTGAATTATCACCACTAAGGACCTTCTTACTGAAAGGCTGATTTTTTTTTTTGATTTTTTTTATATCTTTGTATGTATAAAAATAAAGAAGCATCTGTTTGGGATAGAGCTTATTGTTCCCAAAGGTGGGACTATTATGGTTGCACAATAAACCATATTTTCATTACTACATAAATATAAAAAAGCTATTGCAAAAAATCAGCAATAGCTTTATGTATGCAAAGATATTTAAAAACAAAAAACAAAAACAAGATTCTCTGGCGAATTTACAGATTTTTTTTTAACTTTGTGCTAATTGTTTTTATCCTCTTTAAAAGGACGACATTTTAATGCTTGTTTAATTATATTTAATGTTTAGAGCCTATGACTTCAGGGACATACAAAAGGGAATTTAAGGATAAGCCTTCAATATTTTGACATTAAATCTATAATTTTCTTGTATAATCCAGTCATGAATGTACTTTAAGGTGCATTAAAATTAAGTTATTTAATATGAGGCACAAGCTGCTGGCATATTTTGAGTAAGCGTACTGCATAGCAGTTACTAAAGTATTCATGATTTAATTTTTATAGCTTTACAGCAATATTTCTTCTAATTTGGAACAAGTTATGTGCACATTTTTTTAATCTAAGAATTGATACAAAAAGTTCAAATATTTGTGCTGTAAGTGAAAAGCATATTGATAAATGTAAAGGTTCATGAACAAGCATTATTAAAGCACTCTAATGAAAAGAACAACCCTGATGCATAAACAGAAATAACTATTTAACCTATTTGAACTGTAATTTTGTTCCCATTATATGTCTCCAGTGACTCGTTATACCAGCTGCAGAGTACGACATGTATGAGAAATTGCTTATTTAGGGTTTTTTTTGTAAATTAAATATCTGTTTTTAGTCTTTGAAACCTCAACCCATTAATATGGGTTAAGCTTTCAGGGAAATCAGATTGCCTTATTTTATCACTTTCTATACACACACATGCTTCTTTATCTTGTCGCTCTCTGTAAACCAAAGCTCAATACTTAGGTCATGATGAACAATACATCATCAGACCCACAAGAAATTGCCTTTTGAGGACTCACAGTCTCGCAATTTGGTCTGACAATATATTCTAAAAAAGTTGGCCAACCTGCTATGTTCCAATGAGTGGCAATGTGTTTCCCATAGGAAGTGATAGGGTCCACAGCTTTATCGGTCTCGTGGTGAGAGAGGCTGTATTTAATGTGTGCTTGCACAACATAGACTGTGTGTTTCCCTTAAATAAAATATGTTCTCTGTTAAAGAACACTTCACATAATGTGTATGTTACCTTAGTTTCAAAGTGCATTAGCCGGATTTCTCACGCTGGAAATTCTCGCCACTGAAAAGCTGGCGAGACTGATATGGCTGAAAATGTGCATCCGACATGTAGATCAGTGCTTTGAATATTAGAAATGCAGAGCAATATTTCCCAATTAAAATACAAGTTACTCCCATGGAACGTACATCAAATGCCTATTTAATATGCCTGCAATCTACAGTGCTAGATAAAACAGGTCCCTGTAGAAGACAAGAGAACAGGAGCGCAACTCCGTGCACCAAACAGCACATGGATGATCTAAGTGTAGATTTAAGAGCAATTTATTGATACACAAAAATAATAACAAACATTCAAACATCAGATAAAGCACTCACATCGATGACCTCAAACATATGAGGTATGTATCTGCAATTAGATGATAAAATGGGGACTTCTCTCCACTGATCTCCTCCTCTCTCTCCTTAGGAGTATTCAATAGCCAGCGGGTAAGTCCTTGTATAAACTTTTGGGACCCTCTCTGTACAGTTCTGACAAGCACCGCTCTGTAAAAAAGCCGGCTCCAGTGCGGCTGCTGTCTTTCACGTCAGAGTACGTCCAAACGTGTCGTCAAGTGGGCGTGGCCTTAGGAATACTCCTAAGGAGAGGAGGAGATCAGTGGAGAGAAGTCCCCATTTTATCATCTAATTGCAGATACATACCTCATATGTTTGAGGTCATCGATGTGAGTGCTTTATCTGATGTTTGAATGTTTGTTATTATTTTTGTGTATCAATAAATTGCTCTTAAATCTACACTTAGATCATCCGTGTACTGTTTGGTGCACAGAGTTGCGCTCCTGTTCTCTTGTTTTCTACAGGGACCTGTTTTATCTTGCATCACCACGGAATTCACACCAATGGTTTTTTAAAGGAGCAGCAGAGAAGTGTGGATTTGGACTGTTCAGCAAATTTCTATATGGACTACAGTGATTCATTGTTTCTTAGATTGTGAATTAGCACTTGGTAAGAAAGTCATTTTACATTTTAGGGGTTTTTTGTGATCAGTTTATTTGCTACATACCCCTTTGAAATTACTTATTTGTGATTTATTGTGTTTCTTGTGTGCATTCACAGGTAAATTCACTTTGCATTTATTATTTTATATTATTATTACTTATTTTTATATGTTAAATATTTTTATTTTTGGGTGGCGCTTTGGGAATTTGCTTTAGAATCTACAGTGCTAATAAAGACATAAAACTTACTATTAAATCGATAGGGGCTGAGGGTATACATGCATACATGCAATAATATGTATTTTAAGTACTGTAGTGATTTTAAAAAGGTTGTATTCTTTTTGCATCTTTTTTTTCAAGAAGAAGAATTATTTTTAGTGATATTAATGTCATAGAAGACAGTAGTCATGACTTTATAGATTTACGTAACTGCATTATTTTTAACATTGCAAAGTATAAAAAATGCAGTTATGTAAAACTATAAAGTTGAGGATACCGTCTAATATGACATATTAATATCACTAAAAATAATTCTTCCTAAAAAACATGCAGCAAAATATAAATAAAAACATTTTAAACTAATGAAAATAGTTATACAATAAATAAGTACAAAAGAAAGAATCTAAAAAAATAATTGTGTTTAGATATAAAGACCCATAACTCCCAAAGCAACCTAACCTCACTATACTATTAACCCCTTAAGGGACATAACATTACAGTAAAAAAAAGAAAAATCACAAAAAAGGCAAATCACCACATCAGTAAACCACAACAAAGTAAAACAAAAACATTAACTAAAAGTACACAATAAACAAGCACAGATTCAACAAAAGTACACAATAATTATCAAACACAAAGTCAACAAAAGTAAACAACAATTAACAATCACAAAATCAACAAAACATTTAACAAAAACATAGCATCTGTAAACATGAACAACAAATATTTATTACTCACTATCCAAACAAAAACAAAATCCATGAAGAACTTTAAGAAAAAAAATGTTAAAAAAGTGAGAGAGAAGAAAAAAAGCCAAAGGGCCTTCTTCTTTTCTTCATCAGATGTAATCCATGATGATCCAGAGGAAAAAAACTAAAGCCAGGGAGAAAAAAAAAAAGTTATTTTCTTTTCTTCAACAGATGTAAACTACAAGGCGTCAGTGGCTTATCTGGCCCTCAAGGACTACTCTGCTTTTCCTCGGCCGTGGCAGTAGCTCCTATAGTCCTCAGCGGCAGCATCTTCTCTGGTCCTTGGCAGAGGTTCCTCCTTGGTGGCTGCCTCTCCTCTTGGTTGTTAAAATCAACCAATAGGCATAAAGTAAATTCTATTTTCTGATTTCAAAAATCAATCAACCAACAGAATATGTTTTTTTTCTACTGGCTGATTAATAAAAAATGCTTCTATTGGCTGATTCGAATAAAAAAAAAATAAAAAAAAAATCAGCCAATAACAATTTCAGGATAGACAGGGAGAAACTGACAGAAAAAAAAATAGTGTGCTATCAGACAGAGTGAAGAGAGGATGGGAGAATAAGAGGAGCTGCTTGCCGAGGAAAGGAGGAACTGCCACTGAGGACCAGAGGAGCTGCTCCCTCTGCTGCTGAGGATTGGATGAGCTTCCGCCATAAAGGAGCACCAGAGGAGTTGCCAAGGATCATAGGAGCCACCGCCTTGTACATCTAATGAAGAAAAGAAGATGACCCTTTGGATTATTTTTTCTTTATGGCTTTTAATTGGATTTTGTTCCTCTGGATCATTGTGGATTACATCTGATGAAGAAAAGAAGAGGATCCTTTTTTTTTATGGATTTTTTTTCCTATGCATTTTTTATTATTGTTGTGGATTGCAAGCAACTAATATAGAAAAGAAGACCAGATATTAGTAAAAAAAAATATTTGTTGTTAAAGTTTACTAATGTTATGTATTTTTTATTTTTATTTTATTTTTATGTTGTGCTTGTTGGGCACTTTTGATGATTTTGTGTTTGTTTATTGTTGTGTACTTTTGTTGACTTTGTGATTATTAATTGCTGTTCATTTTTGTTAACTTTGTGCTTGTTAAAGGTTGTGTACTTTTTGACTATGTGCTACTTAGTTGTTGTGTGCTTTTGTTGACTTTGTGCTTGTTAATTATTGTTTACTTTTGGTTAATTAATTATTTACTTTGTTGTGGTTTACTGTTGTTTTTTTTTTTGCTTCCTGTTGTGGCTTTTGTGGCTATAGGGGTTAATAGAGTAGTAGAGTTAGGTCTGTGTCAAGGGTTGTGTAGCTTTAGTGGTTTATAGTGTAGTGAGGTTAGGTTGCTTTGAGGGTTATGTGGATTTAGGGGTTAATAGTGTAGTGAGTTTAGGTTTTGTTTGGGGTTATGTGGCTTTAGTGGTTAAAGGTGTAGTGGGGCTAGGTTGAGTTGGTGGATATCTGACTTTAGGGGTTAATAGTTTAGTGGGGTAAGGTTGCGTTGTTTTTTTTTTGCATTAACAAATTAATGTGTTATACTTTTCATTAATACATTTGTTATTTTCTTTACATCATTTGTTTAAATTCTTTTAATTTATGTAAGCTGCCGTCTATTCAGTGGTATACCAAATGGACAAATTAGGCAATGCACATGTGTAAAATGTTTTAAAGGCATCATTTACATTACATCTTCAATGTAGGTGGTAATGCTGCTCTAAAAATATCACCATCATCTCCACCCACTGAGATGTATAGTATATTTTAAGTAGGATTTTTTATATATATATGCTTTGTTAACATAATTCATGTGATGCTTCTCTAATAATACCAGAAGCATTATTCTAATGGAATAAATATAATCCATGCCCTGTAAACCATGTTATTTTAGTCCATACCTGAGAAGCCCCTCAGACCACTGAAATCTGCTACAAACATTGCTCAAGACATGGCACGTCCTGAGACTCCATCAGTATTTCTGAATGAAAGTTTCAATAAAACATACCAAAAGAAAGAGACACATTTGATAACAGACGTAAATCTGAATAATTAATGTTTGACTTCTATGTCCATTTAATGAACCCTCAAGTACTGAAGGGGTTCAGTTAAAATCCTGAAGAACTCTCATAACATACAGTTAACCACTGATATATGGAGTCAATTCAAATCTATTGGCTGATTTGGTTTTGGCCAGAAAAGGGCACTTTTCATTCTGAAGCCATCTCAATAGTGTTTTTATTTTTGCTTTTCCTCTGAGCTACCAGAGTATTTTTCTGGCTTGCAAAAAAAAGCCAAATTGTTTATATTTTAAGGGACATTCTAGTCCAAATGTAAATGCACATACTGTGTCCTCCACTAATATTGGCACCCTTGGTAAATATGAGCAAAGAAGTCTGTGAAAAATTGTCTTTATTATTTTCATCTTTTGTTAAAAAAATACACAAAAATACTCTGCTCTCATGGATATCAAACAATTACAAATGCAACACAGGCTTATCCCAAAAAAAGAAACTATTGTGGCTCAATTATGGGCACTCTTTTAGACAATACATTGTGCTACCTCCCTTTGCCAAGATAACAGCTTTGAGTCTTCTCCTATGATTCCTGAAGTGGTTGGTGAATACATGTCAAGGGATCTGAGACCTTTCTTCCATACAGAATCTCTCCAGATTCTTCAAATATTGAGGTTGAAGCTGGTAGACTCTCCTCTTCAGTTCACACAGGTTTTGCATGGGGTTCAACTCAGGGGACTGGGATGGCCATGACAGGACCTTGATTTTGTGGTCATTAAATAATTTTTGTGTTGATTTTGATGTATGTTTTGGATCCAACCTTAGCCCATTTTAAGCTTTCTGGCAGAGGCAGTAAGGTTTTCATTTAATATATCCTAACAATATTTCCAGGTCCTCGGGCATGAGGTACTTTTCCATGTAGCTTCCTCTCTATGTGCACCAAACCCACCCCTGGTGTTTATTGCCAACAGGCTCTATTTTGGTTTCATCTTACCATAGAACCTGATCCCATTTGAAGTTCCAGTAGTGTCTGGCAAACTGAAGATGCTTGAGTTTATTTTTGGATGAGAGTAGAGGCTTTTTTCTTAAAAACCCTTTCCAACAACTTGTGGTAATGTAGGTTGCATTGGATTGTAGTTTTGGAGACTTTCTGACCACAAGACACAACTAACTTCTGCAATTCTCTAGCTGTGATCCTTGGAGATATTTTGGCCACTCGAACCATCATCTTCACAGTGCATTAAGACAATATATATACACGTCCTCTTCCAGGTTGATTCATAACATTTCTAATTGCACAGGACTTAATTATTGCTCTGATGGTTTCCAATACTTTTACTATTTTCTTATAGCCACTTCCCATTTTGTGAAGCTCAGCAACCGTTTTCTGCACCTCACAGCTACATTCCTTGGTCTTACCCATTGTGATGAATGATTAAGGGAATTTGGCCTATGTGTTACCTCATATTTATACCCCTCTGAAACAGAAAGTAATGGTTGAATAATTTCCTGTTCCTAGTCAGCCAGGTGTACTAAAAAATATAAAATATCAATGAGAATATATTTCAAATATCGTTTTCTCATGTGACTGTATAGGGGTCTGAATAATTGTGCCACACATATATTTAAAAAAGATGTTTTATTTTTTTTGGATAAACCTGTGTTGTGTTAGCAATTGTTTGATATCCATGAGAGCAGAGTATGTTTGTGATTTTTTTAACAAAAGTTCAAAATGTTAAACAATAAAGATACATTTTCACTGCCTTCTTTGTTCATATTTACCAAGGGTACCAATTTTAGTAAAGGGCACTATAGATTAATTACATCTTTGAATAGAAACATATTTGCTATATAAATGTATTGGCAGACATGCTCCTAGTAAAAGTTATCACTATTTTAGTGTCAGCATTTTTCTCTGCACGTCCATGTGAAGCATAGCTAGATATTCTCAGTGTTTAAAATGCTGGTGCAGGGTGCATACTTAAATACACTTTCGAAACAGCTATAGCTTTTATTAGAAGCATTTTTGCTAACACATGTATATTAAAAAATACTTCTATTCAATAGAAAAATGCATCCATGAGGATTCCCATTTTGGCTGGAATGTCCCTTTAATTTCTTAGCCATTACTGTCTATTTTCTCTGTACTTTTCCAGAACTAGCCTTTTGACATTTTTGAAAATATTTTTAGACAATTTTCATAATTATATCATGTTGCATATGTGCTGTGCAAAACACTCTTAACCCCTAAGGACACAGCTTCAGTTTGCTCAATTGTTTCATGACAAAATAATTCCGTCATTTGTCCTTAAGGGGTTAATATGGCCACATACACATTTTATAGGTGCCTAGATTCACTAAAGCTCTATTTATTGCTATTGTATAGTCTGTCTGGAGTGGGCAGGACGTAATTTTAGAGATGTGTATATATATATATATATATATATAAAATGATATGTGTGTGTATATATATATATATATATATATATGTGTAATATGTGACTTCCCGTAAAAGCGGAAATCGGGAGCCTAACATCTATAAATGATATGTAACAACCATGTTTTGTAAACATTTGCTTCTAATTCACACTTGCATTGTCATGACTGTTCGTTTTTACAAATGGGCCTTTAAATGGGATTGCCCCTTCCTGACTGAAATTTAAAATGAAACCGCTTATTCATGACCAGGCTTTCGAATGGGATTTTGCCGTTGTGACCGCAAAGACAAAACCTGTTCACGACAGTACGGGTTTCTGTTAGAAAACCCAGTATTTCTGGGGCTGTATTATTGCAATAGAGTTATTTCACAGCTTATAGTGTGAGAACTGTTTAATAACCATTTTAGAAGATAAGATAAATTGCAGCTACTTTCTTATAATAGAACCCATTGTGTTCTTCTTGACTTCAAATGTAGATCTTGTAAAACTGGAAAACAGGACTTTCAAATCAATAATTGGATATAATGAAAAAAAACAATCATTTTAAAATACTAAAAGTGTCAATATAAACATTGATAAATGCTCAGTATATACATCTTGCCTTTGTACAAAACACATTCATATTGCTTACCAGTTAAATGGATGGATTAGAATTTCAAATACTTAAAGGGACATTAAACTGCTGGACACAAATACTCTAGGATGGTAACTGCTCAATATGCTTTTGTTTCCCCACCCGTTTTGCTGCAGCTCTCTTTAAAGCCATGTTCCTATTTTAACCTCTAAAATGTGTCTGATGGTGCGGCTCCACCTCTTTGTTCTGGGGGCTGCCATCTTGGAGAACAGGTATTCTTACATACTGTGACAGAAGCAGTGTGCATTTACATATCAATGAGGTTGTCAATTTTTGACAACTGTATAATGGAAACACAAAGGAAAAAAAGGGCGCCAATATGGCCTAGCACAGTCTGTATAAAAATGGTATGAAATAGGTGCCCTAATAGCAAGCGGGAACTTCCTGCTGACTGATCAAAGGTAGCAGGATACACAGGTACTCCAAGTGACAGTTACATTAAAATCTTTATCAAAAACTTAAAAGGCGATGTATTTCTCAGCCTCGCAGGGCTGTTTCATCAGGCCTATATGCATATAAAAATAACAACACTTGCCATGAAAAGTATTAATGAAATCTGACTAAATAATAACTATTAACTAAAAACATCTATACATCCTATTAGTTACTAGTCATTTTTTTGTCATATTTTTATATGTGCTGCATTGCTCTATATTTTTGTTGAGTGCTTTTTTAAAATATATTTTGTATAACTGTAAAACTGTGTAAACTAATGCAAAAATGTAAAGCTCAAATGAGGTATTATGCACACAAACTCCAAGCAAATTACACAATTGTAAAACGTGTACAATATCACTGATCTGTGAGTGTGCATTGAAGCAATGAGAGGCCATGAGAATACCTGAGCTCTAAGATGGCAGAGCCCAGTATGAAGAGGCGGAGCTTCAGTATCTGGCACCTTTAAAGGGACAGTCTAGTATAAATTAAACTTTCATTATTCAGATAGGACTTTAAATTTTAATTGACTTTCCAATTTACTTTTATCATCAAATTTGCTTTTTTCTCTTGGTATTCTTAGTTTAAACTAAACCTAGGTAGGCTCATATGCTAATTTCTAAGCCTTTGAGGGCTGCCTCTTATCACATGCTTTTTACATCTCTTTTCAACACAAAGAGACAGAAAGTACACGTGGGCTATATAGATAACACTGTGTTCAGGCACAGGGGGTGATTTAAGATTTAGCACAATACAATGCTAAATTTAAGACAATAGATAATAAACAGTCACAGTCATGTGATCAGGGGGCTGGAAGAAGGTTCCTAGATACAAGGCAATCACAGAGGTAAAAAGTACATTAATATAACTGTGTTGGTTGTGCAAAACTGGGGAATGGATAATAAAGGGATTATCTATCTTTTACAACAATAACAATTCTATGGTTGACTGTCCCTTTAAGGTAATTAAACAGGAGAATTGATTTAAGAAGAGCGGCAGGAACAGGAAAAAAATGCAATAACATGGTGCGTAGATACTATTCTTTTGTAGTTGTGCACAGCAGTTTAATGTCACTTTCACGACCTAATCATGTTTTATGGAACTTTTTGAGTGATAAACACGCTCCAGCCAAAAACGAAGTCGTGTTATTAGGCGCTGATATTGGAAAAATTGGAATAGACCCCATATTGAGAAGATGAATAAAAATAAACTGTCTGCATCTGTCAGTAGTTAAAAATAATTTTGTTTAATGTGTATTATTATGTTATGACATCAGCAAGTGTACATAAGTATATTTTAGTTTGAAAATAAATAAAACATATATTGTATTATTAAATGTTATATGTTGTCCAATTTTTTTTCTTTTTAACTTAGCAAATACTTTTCCAGCTTTTGGAACATACTTTTAGAGAGATAGTGATTGTTCTATATGTAATGAAGAAACCTACTGTTGCATTCTAAAATACCTTTTGTTACTCAGTGCTGAACACAAATGGTCTGGCTCATTATATTCTGATCTCCTTAGTGCTCAGATATAATAATTTAATTTGTGTTTATTTTATATCATATGGTAATGAAAAATCTGCAGTTCCCTAAAACAAATGTTTGGTAAACCATAAAAATGATAAAAATAAAAAAATAACAAATTCCTTTAAGGATATTCATGTATAGGTATCAAACATTATATATTTTCTTTATTTAGTTTAATTATTTATTTCTGTGTAAATGAAAATGTAATTGGGAACATTCTGCATTTGTTTTAGATAAAAATATAACTGGCAAAAATGTATCTGCTCATTAAACATTTTAAATATTCTATTTAATGTGTTTAATTGACCTAGATATATACAAGATAAATACTTTACTGCTTGAACTGGTGAATTAATTATTTTAATTTAATGAATGCTGCTTATAAACAGTTATCAAATGTCAATGCCTTTTGTTTTACCATGGCAACAATTATGAGAAATTTCTATTTTTGTTAAGGAAAACACACATATACTGTATTTGATGTGACACCAATATAAGGACTACAATTGATTTGTGACTCCTTTTGAGGATTTGCAGATTCTCTCTCTCTCTCTCTCTCTCTCTCTCTCTCTCTCTGTATATATATATATATATATATATATATATATATATATATATATATATATATATATATATTTATAAAACCCTATAATGAAACCTTTCATTGATAAGTCTAATATTAATAAATTGCATTGCAAATTTCAAACCTGAATGTTAAAAAAAATATAACTCCACTTAATAACTCCTAATGGAAAACGTTCCATTCTTTGAAGGCTGATTCAAACTGATAACGTTAAATATTTTGCAGACCAGACATACTGCTAATGCATTGCGTGCCAAGACTTTTGAGTGTATGCCTATGATCTGAAGAAAATGTGACACTGAAAAATGTTAGCTACAATATTAAGCTTCTTGAATTTTTACTCCATCACATAGTTACCAGGAGGTACTATTCAGTAGGGATACTTTATTTAATTTTTAATGCATTTCTATACAAGAGGTAATTTGCTGCCCCATACCAGTGCTATCTGTTTAAAAATTGATGTATAGTCAATAATTTCCAAATATAATTTGTACAAAACACATCCTGTCTATCTCATTTTAAATATTACTTATAAGGCTATGCAGATAATTTGGTTTGATTTGTTTTAATGATTATGAATAGTCCAGAAATAAAACAACAGAACACTTACGTATGGGTGATATGAAATGTATTGAAGCTTTTATAACAACTCATGAAAGTACAATTATTAAGGAAAAGATTTTGAACCTTTATTTTTTATACTTGAATTATCTGCCTAAGTGTTTTGTCTCTTATCTTTAATTTTTGCTTAAAATAATGCAATTGTAAGGGTTATGCCTAAACACTTAAGGAGCAGTGCATAAGCATATAAAATACTCAATTCACAAAACTAGACTATACAGGCTAAATAAACCTGATAGTCTTAAAGAAATGCTTTTATTGCACTGTGAACAATGAATTGTAGTAATTAATTCGGTAGATTACTGGAACTTATGATTGAAAAAGAATTTGTGTCATCAAATTAAAATATAACCTTTATTAGTTTTATGTGTAAAAGAGACAGCATAAATTGTGTGTGTATGCTACCCTGGAGAGAGTTAAAAGCACACTCTCTGTTGATTGTATGATACTTAGCTTGTATGATAACACTGATATAGAGTACTTGGTAACCCAGTTTTGAGACCGAGTTTATATTCTAGGTATATCTGTATATTTATCTATCTAAGGACTGTGTGGCCTAATATCTGGCCTGTCCTTCAGATTTTCCCGTAGTGGGTATTGATATATGGTATACCTATTATACTTAAACTTAATGGTCTTAGTAGATAAATAGGCTTATAAGGCACTATGAACATCAATGTCCAGTTATATAACCAGTATAGTGAGCTAATACCAATGTATACACTTGCAATAAAATATCTGTGGAGACTGGGAGGTCTGAAGGATTACCTATATGGCAGTCTCTATATTGTATCACCAACACTTGGTTTTTGAGTTAACTTGGCAACACTAACTGATGTTAATGATTGTGCACATACTATTGCATCAAGGGATAAGTTCGGATTTCAGCTAGTGGTAATTTAAAGCAGTCTGTGTCCTATAGTACTTGCCATTATATTGTCAAAATAAATGGCATTATAGCATCTTAATCGATTGTGGGAATTTTCAACCAGTCTGGAGCTATATTTAAAGCGACTTTGCAGACTAAAACTTTATTTTTGTGCTTAAATCGCTTGCAGACTTATTTTTTCTGTCACACTGTTTTTGCTTGAGTAGTGTTGCAGGGTTTCTAGGTTACAACTTGTAATAGTTTGGCATTGTGTGTCTAATGTTAAATTATCTTGGTAATGCCGCCTGTAAACTTTACTGCTTATAACTTAATCAAAGATATTGTTGAGAAAGTGTTATCTTGAAACCTTATCCTCAAAATTTTTTTATATTTCCTACACGTTACCGTATTAGATTATGCAGGTGCAGCGGTTAACCATTATTTAAACGCTATGGTAAGTAGTAATAGCTGCTGCTTAGGCCTGTGAAAAACAGACTTGTTTTCTCTGTCACTCAGTTTTGACTACAGTTGTATTGCAGCGTTACTAAATTACAGCTTGTAATAGTGTGACACTATGTGTCTAATTTTGTAATATCTTAGTGATGACACCTGTATGTTATATTCCTTCTATGGTAGTGTACGATATTGTGTAGACACAATTGTCTCAGAACTTAATCCCCCAGATATTATATTACCCACACGTTATCGTATTATGTTATGCAAGTGCAGCGGTTACCCATTTTTTTATATATACTGGGATAAACAGTAATTGCTTCTGCTTAAGCCTGTGAAAAGCCACAGGTTACCAAGTACTAACTGAGAAAAGTTTTTTTAAGCTAAGATATTTATACTAATTATTACAACAAGAGAGGCAGTTAAAAAATAGCGAGGACCCCTGACGCAGCGTTTCACTAACACATCCTCAGAGGGGTTACCCGGGCCGGCACACTTCCGGAAGTATGTAGTATTCTAATGTCCCACCTCTAAAGTTTGATTGGTCAGGGACTACTGTTGCTATTAGTAGAGCTTGTGTCAATCTTAGAGTTAGTTCTGTCACGGAGGTTGCTATGGAGACGATGTGTAACCGCCATGGTTACTGGATAACAAAACAATCAGAAAATATAATATATTATTTTGGAAATGAATGCACCAGTGTTTAACACTGCCTTGTTCTCTTCGTCCTTTATCTTTATTTCGGTATGTTAATATAGTTTCTTATAGGGAAAAAGCGGAACTATTTGTTTGGATGTAACAACATTAATGTATGTATTTATAGATACTTATCAAGATTTGTAATGTTCACCCTACTTTTGTTAAGTGCTGTGGTGATATACAAGTGAGAGGTGAAAATAAAAATAAAACATTAAGAACAAAAAACGCGGTGTTTAAGCTGAGAATAGTGCTTAGTATAAATTTAAAATAAGTTGAAATAAAAATGAGTTAAAAATGAAAATGAGTTAAAAATGAAACGTCAAAAGGACTTTAAGTTAATTTAGTGAAAAGAATCTAAGATCCAACTTAGGTGGGGATTCATTTTATGTTTAGATAATGAACAGTTGGCTAAAAATAAAGCCAACTCTAGTGAAGTGTGGTGATAGCTCAGTGTTTGAGTGTGATATTCTGAGTTGTTAAATTTAACTTAGAAAAAATTAGTTACTAAGAAGTCCTATTAAAATGCTGCACAGTGAAGGAATGTGTTTACTGCCAATTTATTGAGTGAAACCATTGAAGTGATTGGGTGTGAATAAAGGTTAAAATCTTGATTTTAATTTATTGTATCTGTTTGATTGTAAAGAATCATACATATTCAGGGTATAATATGTTGAAAATGTTATCTTCTCAAATCATGTAGTGTTGTTTGATCCCTATATTGATTTTTATATTTTGTTATTCCAGATAGACATGATAGTTGTTGTTATCGTTAAGTCCATGAGGTTTGACACTATTCAATAGGTGTATCCATTTACACTCCATTTTAAGTAGTATTTGCTCTAGGTTACCTCCTCTAATACCTAGAGTTGCTTTTTGTAATACTGAAAATTTAAGCAAGGAATCATTGCTATCATGTTTGTGATAGAAGTGCCTAGCTACACTTGTTATTTGTTTGTTTTTCTCCATGTCCTTATAAGCATTTTTAATATTCCTGCTATGTTCCATTATCCTTGTCCTCACTTGTCGTGTCGTCATTCCGACATAGAACAGCTTACATGGACACTGAAGGACATATATAACACCTGTTGTGGTGCAGGAGAAGTGGTCAGCTAGTATATGTTTATTATCATATTTGTCTACAATGTCCTTGATTTTCAGTACCTTGGGACATGTACTGCATGTCCCACATGGGAACATGCCTTTTGATTGACTTGCTCTTTTGGGGATGTGGATATAATGACTTTTAACCAGTGTGTCTTTTAGGTTTTTGGGTCTTTTATATCCAATTGAAACTTTATCCCCGATCTGAGTTGCTAGTAGGGGATCATTCTTTAAGATATGCTTAGATAGATAAATATACAGATATACCTAGAATATAAACTCGGTCTCAAAACTGGGTTACCAAGTACTCTATATCAGTGTTATCATACAAGCTAAGTATCATACAATCAACAGAGAGTGTGCTTTTAACTCTCTCCAGGGTAGCATACACACACAATTTATGCTGTCTCTTTTATACATAAAACTAATAAAGGTTATATTTTAATTTGATGACACAAATTCTTTTTCAATCATAAGTTCCAGTAATCTACCGAATTAATTACTACAATTCATTGTTCACAGTGCAATAAAAGCATTTCTTTAAGACTATCAGGTTTATTTAGCCTGTATAGTCTAGTTTTGTGAATTGAGTATTTTATATGCTTATGCACTGCTCCTTAAGTGTTTAGGCATAACCCTTACAATTGCATTATTTTAAGCAAAAATTAAAGATAAGAGACAAAACACTTAGGCAGATAATTCAAGTATAAAAAATAAAGGTTCAAAATCTTTTCCTTAATAATTGTACTTTTACCTAGTGTGAATACTAGGTTTTCTAAAGAACCTTTTACTGAGAACTACCACAATGAGTCTACAAAATGATTTATTACTAAGACAACAAAAAAGATTGCAAGATCTAAATTCAATTTTTAATACATCAAATGAACCACCTCAAAATGTAGGGGAGGATCAGATCAATGATCTACTTTGCCAGTCACATAAGACATTATACAAACACACAAAGAGATGGTGGAACTTACACTTCTTTCAAAAGTACTTACAAGACAAAATGATCCCTAGAGGATTACGCATCAAAATGTTCCCTGGGTTTGATCTTAAAAAACAAGAACACATAGAAAGATGGGAAAAGGCTTTGACAACCTGCTCATTCACATTAATGCAGATATTAATAGAAGCAGATGAAGATGAAATAGCTTCTCTGGAAACAGAAATAAAAACTTACAATGACAATCTAAAGAATTTTGAAAACTTAGAAAAATTCACTAATTTATACACTCAATATCAATCAGAATTGGATAAACTTGAAAATGAACTCATTCAAACAAAAAAACAGAAATATCAAAGAGACCAGACTGACTATTTAAATAAAAGGGTGTATAAGTGGCAGAAAAGGTATAACACCCGCTCACGAAATAATAATCAGTATCAAAATTCAACACAGCAGCATGACAGTGAAACTGATATCTCAGACTCAGATACTTCTATAGAAAGCATCAACAGTGAAATGAGTATTCAACCCAGAGTATATACCAGGTTACAAACACAGGCCTTAACACCCAATGACCCATCAGCTCCCTCTACATCTACTAGCGCGTCCTCTTTTTTAGGCATAACAACGGGCAGACAGCGCACTATACCGGGCAGCAATCAGGTGCAAGAATCGAGGCCCAACAAGCGCAAGCCAGCAACCACTCCTCAAAGAGAGACAAGAAGGAGACAGCCAAGCCCATTCTCCAAGATCAGGATGGGAACTTAAAAATTGTGAATCTAACTAGCCATGTGCTAGACCAAACCCACATCTCTGTTCTGTCCAAAGGTCTTAGTTTTTGTCCAACAAACAAACTAAATAAATTTGAAGTTGTCAAAGATATAAATCTGTACACTAGAAAGCTACTTTTGAAAAAATTATATGCCAAGAAAGAACTCGGAGATGATTGGACTATGACAGATCAACTAGCCTTACAAGATCTACAAGACTTACTCAATGATAATTCAGAAAACATATCCCCAGAAACTGACTGGAGACAAAAAAATCAGAAATAAATCTAAATATATTCCTCCCAGCCATTTATCACCTCAGATCCAAGTGTTCAATGAAATTGTATGTGAAAAAATAGAAAAACTACCTGACTTCAAAATAAGTTCTAATCTTACCAAACATGAACAAAAAGCATTAAAAGAAATCCACACATGGCATGATACCATCATTAAGCCATCTGATAAGGGGGGCAACATAGTCCTATGGGACAAGAATATGTACCTTGAGGAAGCTACTAAACAACTTGACAACAAACATTGCTATAAGAAACTATTCGGCAATCCCACAGCTATGTACAGTGAAAAGTACAGTAAAATCATAGATAAGGCATATAAGGATAAAATTATCAACAGCACGGAAAAACAATTCTTATCACAGCAACATCCTACTACAGCAACTTTCTATATGATTCCCAAGATACATAAGGACATCCAGAAACCTCCAGGCAGGCCTATAGTGTCAGGTAACGGCAGTCTAACTGAAAAACCGAGTCAATACATAGACCAACGACTCAGAGAATATCTATACACACTACCATCGTATGTTAAGGACACTATGGAGGTGCTGCAAAAACTGGATAACATGACACTATCCCCTAACTCATTCATCATAACGGCAGATGTGGAATCATTGTACACCAACATAAAACACCATTTGGGAGAACAGGCAATTTCTTACTATTTGAGTACAAATGTGAATAATAATCAAGATCATAATCAGTTCATCAAAGACCTATTACATTTTGTACTTCATCATAACTATTTTACATTTAAAGATCGTTTCTATTTACAAACACAGGGTACCGCAATGGGTACAGCCTGCGCACCCACGTACGCAAATTTGTTCTTAGGTTGGTGGGAGAACCTAACGGTATTCACTGGAGACAATGATAGATTTATGCAGTACATTCCTTGTTGGATTCGGTATATAGATGATATACTGTTCATCTGGGAAGGCCCCGAACCAATATTATGTGAGTTTATAGAAGTCTTGAACAATAATATATTGAACATCAAACTCACATACGAGTATAGTCAGCAATCAGTTAATTTCTTGGATCTACAAATACAAGTAGATCAAGAAGGAAGGGTGAGCACAAACATATACAGAAAACAAACAGCAACCAATACCTTACTGTACCATACCAGTGCCCATGCCCCCTGTACTGTTAAGGCCATCCCTAAAGGGGAATTCACAAGGCTGAGGAGGAATTGTTCTGATTTGAGTACATTCAGGCAAGAAGCCTCTAAATTATCTAACAGGCTACAAGAAAAGAGGCTACAGTAAAAGGTCCATAAAAAAAGCTAAAACTGAGGCATTACAGCAAGACAGACAAAGGCTTTTACGACCACGTCAGAAAAAACAGGACAATAAACCAAGACTGATTACGACTTACAACCCCCAAATAAAACAGATAACAACGATAATAAATGATCACTGGCATATCTTAAAGAATGATCCCCTACTAGCAACTCAGATCGGGGATAAAGTTTTCAATTGGATATAAAAGACCCAAAAACCTAAAAGACACACTGGTTAAAAGTCATTATATCCACATCCCCAAAAGAGCAAGTCAATCAAAAGGCATGTTCCCATGTGGGACATGCAGTACATGTCCCAAGGTACTGAAAATCAAGGACATTGTAGACAAATATGATAATAAACATATACTAGCTGACCACTTCTCCTGCACCACAACAGGTGTTATATATGTCCTTCAGTGTCCATGTAAGCTGTTCTATGTCGGAATGACGACACGACAAGTGAGGACAAGGATAATGGAACATAGCAGGAATATTAAAAATGCTTATAAGGGACATGGAGAAAAACAAACAAATAACAAGTGTAGCTAGGCACTTCTATCACAAACATGATAGCAATGATTCCTTGCTTAAATTTTCAGTATTACAAAAAGCAACTCTAGGTATTAGAGGAGGTAACCTAGAGCAAATACTACTTAAAATGGAGTGTAAATGGATACACCTATTGAATAGTGTCAAACCTCATGGACTTAACGATAACAACAACTATCATGTCTATCTGGAATAACAAAATATAAAAATCAATATAGGGATCAAACAACACTACATGATTTGAGAAGATAACATTTTCAACATATTATACCCTGAATATGTATGATTCTTTACAATCAAACAGATACAATAAATTAAAATCAAGATTTTAACCTTTATTCACACCCAATCACTTCAATGGTTTCACTCAATAAATTGGCAGTAACACATTCCTTCACTGTGCAGCATTTTAATAGGACTTCTTAGTAACTAATTTTTTCTAAGTTAAATTTAACAACTCAGAATATCACACTCAAACACTGAGCTATCACCACACTTCACTAGAGTTGGCTTTATTTTTAGCCAACTGTTCATTATCTAAACATAAAATGAATCCCCACCTAAGTTGGATCTTAGATTCTTTTCACTAAATTAACTTAAAGTCCTTTTGACGTTTCATTTTTAACTCATTTTCATTTTTAACTCATTTTTATTTCAACTTATTTTAAATTTATACTAAGCACTATTCTCAGCTTAAACACGCGTTTTTTGTTCTTAATGTTTTATTTTTATTTTCACCTCTCACTTGTATATCACCACAGCACTTAACAAAAGTAGGGTGAACATTACAAATCTTGATAAGTATCTATAAATACATACATTAATGTTGTTACATCCAAACAAATAGTTCCGCTTTTTCCCTATAAGAAACTATATTAACATACCGAAATAAAGATAAAGGACGAAGAGAACAAGGCAGTGTTAAACACTGGTGCATTCATTTCCAAAATAATATATTATATTTTCTGATTGTTTTGTTATCCAGTAACCATGGCGGTTACACATCGTCTCCATAGCAACCTCTGTGACAGAACTAACTCTAAGATTGACACAAGCTCTACTAATAGCAACAGTAGTCCCTGACCAATCAAACTTTAGAGGTGGGACATTAGAATACTACATACTTCCGGAAGTGTGCCGGCGCCGGGTAACCCCTCTGAGGATGTGTTAGTGAAACGCTGCGTCAGGGGTCCTCGCTATTTTTTAACTGCCTCTCTTGTTGTAATAATTAGTATAAATATCTTAGCTTAAAAAAACTTTTCTCAGTTAGTACTTGGTAACCTGTGGCTTTTCACAGGCTTAAGCAGAAGCAATTACTGTTTATCCCAGTATATATAAAAAAATGGGTAACCGCTGCACTTGCATAACATAATACGATAACGTGTGGGTAATATAATATCTGGGGGGATTAAGTTCTGAGACAATTGTGTCTACACAATATCGTACACTACCATAGAAGGAATATAACATACAGGTGTCATCACTAAGATATTACAAAATTAGACACATAGTGTCACACTATTACAAGCTGTAATTTAGTAACGCTGCAATACAACTGTAGTCAAAACTGAGTGACAGAGAAAACAAGTCTGTTTTTCACAGGCCTAAGCAGCAGCTATTACTACTTACCATAGCGTTTAAATAATGGTTAACCGCTGCACCTGCATAATCTAATACGGTAACGTGTAGGAAATATAAAAAATTTTGAGGATAAGGTTTCAAGATAACACTTTCTCAACAATATCTTTGATTAAGTTATAAGCAGTAAAGTTTACAGGCGGCATTACCAAGATAATTTAACATTAGACACACAATGCCAAACTATTACAAGTTGTAACCTAGAAACCCTGCAACACTACTCAAGCAAAAACAGTGTGACAGAAAAAATAAGTCTGCAAGCGATTTAAGCACAAAAATAAAGTTTTAGTCTGCAAAGTCGCTTTAAATATAGCTCCAGACTGGTTGAAAATTCCCACAATCGATTAAGATGCTATAATGCCATTTATTTTGACAATATAATGGCAAGTACTATAGGACACAGACTGCTTTAAATTACCACTAGCTGAAATCCGAACTTATCCCTTGATGCAATAGTATGTGCACAATCATTAACATCAGTTAGTGTTGCCAAGTTAACTCAAAAACCAAGTGTTGGTGATACAATATAGAGACTGCCATATAGGTAATCCTTCAGACCTCCCAGTCTCCACAGATATTTTATTGCAAGTGTATACATTGGTATTAGCTCACTATACTGGTTATATAACTGGGACATTGATGTTCATAGTGCCTTATAAGCCTATTTATCTACTAAGACCATTAAGTTTAAGTATAATAGGTATACCATATATCAATACCCCACTACGGGAAAATCTGAAAGACAGGCCAGATATTAGGCCACAAAGTCCTTAGATAGATAAATATACAGATATACCTAGAATATAAACTCGGTCTCAAAACTGGGTTACCAAGTACTCTATATCAGTGTTATCATACAAGCTAAGTATCATACAATCAACAGAGAGTGTGCTTTTAACTCTCTCCAGGGTAGCATACACACACAATTTATGCTGTCTCTTTTATACATAAAACTAATAAAGGTTATATTTTAATTTGATGACACAAATTCTTTTTCAATCATAAGTTCCAGTAATCTACCGAATTAATTACTACAATTCATTGTTCACAGTGCAATAAAAGCATTTCTTTAAGACTATCAGGTTTATTTAGCCTGTATAGTCTAGTTTTGTGAACTCATGAAAGTATTAAAACACTTTAACTAGCATAATAAATAAAAAAAAACAGAGGGCAAATATACAGTACAAAGCAGAATCACAGCAAAAATAAATAATAAGGCAAAAAGCACTACTTTTCACTCTGTTTCACAGTTTTTCTCTTCATGCTCTCTTATGTATATTTACACTAGCTATTTAAATGTGTCTGCATTATCACTTTGCTTCTCTTTTATATATGAATTGCATATCAAATAAACTGTCTATGTCCAGTCATTGGCCAAGTTCATTAAAACCCATTGCTCAAACTAATATCTCTCTATCAAGCAAGCACAGAACAGAGGGGCGCCTCATGTGTACATCAGATTATTTTGACTTGGAAATACAGACATTTAAGCCAAATCGGTACTCACATTTAGCCCAAGTACACTTATGTACTAGTAGAATCAGGCTGGTAACTTGGGTGTACCAGCTAACCCTCTCCCGGCTCCAGGTGGGCACCAGCTGGTATAAGTGTAGTCCAACCCTCTAGACTCAGCGTTCACTCCAGGTGTTTCGACCCAATAAAAAAAGTGGATGAACCACTCAATAACGTGCTCACACAATGCCTGTGATAAAAATAACTTGTTTATTAAAAACAATTAAAAACAAATACAAGCAGTGGATCAAGAGGGCATATAGAATATACCCCCTATTTAATAAAATGTAATGTAACATCTTAATGATGCTCCCTTAGTGGTGAGTACATACATACACACTATTTTTTATTTCTGTTCTGGTAAGCCCCTGCTGAAGTACCCTGCTTTTATATCTTGAAGATAACCTGCACCTCATTTGTGTTGTGGTGTGTAAAGCTACTTAATATAATATCTTTAGTATGGCACTAGTATACGGATACTATGCCTATATTAAATGAGTGTCTAGTTTACTATCCATTTGGGGGGTTCCTAGAATACTGTTACAAGCAACCTTGTGGATAAGCTGGATAGATGATCATGCTATAATATATTGGCATTCATATATTTAGACTGAATGTAACATTCACTTCTGTTCACTTTATATTCCTGACAGTACATGTGGTAAGACTGGTGTAATTCCTTTGGCAACTGAGCAACTAACTAACTTTGTCTGAAGTGCAAAGGCTTAATTTGATACTTTGTATCGGTGACATCTATGCTTTTCTTTTTTTTTTATGGGTGTCTCAACAGCCTCTTCAGTGGTGTCTCTCTCACCTCTTTGAGTGGTGACTCTCCCCCCCCTTTTTTGTTGGGACTTCCCCTTTCAGTGGTGTCTCTCCCCCCTTTTTCTCTCTCTCTCTGTCTCTGTATCCCGCCCCTCTGCCTCTGTCCCTCTCCCCTCTGTCTCTCTATCCCCTCTTCTGTCTATCTATGTTCCCCTATGTCTCCTACCCCCTTTGTGTCTTTCTCCCTTCTCTGTCTCTCTCTCCCCCTCTGTCTCTCTCTCCTCCCCCTCTGTCTCTCTCTCTTCGCCTCTGTTTTTCTCTCCCTCTGTCTCTCTCCCCCCACCTCTCTGTCTTTCCCCCCTCTGTCTATCTCCCATCTATCACTCCCCCCTCTGTCATAGTCTCTCTCCCCCTCTGTCTCTCTTCTAACTCTGTCTATCTCTGCTCTCTGTCTCTTTCCCCCCTTAGTCTCTGTGTTTCTTCCCCCTCTGTATCTGTCTCTCTCCCCTCAGTCCTCTCCCCCTTCTATGTCTCTAAGTCTCTTACCTTCTATCTCTGTCTCTGTTCTCCCTCTATCTCCCTTTCTGTCTCTCTCTCCCCCCTTTGTCTCTGTTTGTCTCTGTCTATCTGCAGCATGACAATGACCCCAAATATACAGCCAAAGTCATTAAGAACTATCTTCAGCATAAAAAAGAACAAGGAGTCCTGGAGGTGATGGTATGGCCCCCACATCTCATCACCAAGTCAACCTGGGATTACATTAAGAGACAGAAGCTGCCTAAATCAAAAGAAGAACTGTGGTTACTTTTCCAAGATTTTTAGAACAACCTACCTTGGATTTGATCAAGATTTTTCATCTGTTCACATCACTTTACATTTTGTTCCTTGACAAATATGAAGTATTGAAAAGTAAGAGAAGTGTTGCGCTAAACTATAGACTCACTGCCCCTTCCAAATATCACCTACCCAAAGATAAAAGCAATCAATCAAACAAAGGATGGATGGGCGCTAAAAGCGGAGTCAAACCAGTCAAATAATTAAACACTTTCACTCAAAATGTTAACTTACAATTTAATAAAAATAAAAGTAAAAAATAAAAAACAGTTGTAAGAAATATATTTCTATATATAGTAAAACTCCTTATAGCAGTAATTATTTACAGATGTATAGAATTCAATCTATTAGCTGTAAAGCAAAAAAAAAAAAAAAAAAAGACATTTATATAAAAAACACATAAAATTAGCTCTTTGAGGCTACCCAAATGGTAAAGGTGAATAATATAGTCCTGGGATGTCTCCCAATATGTAAACAATTAGGCTTAGATGGTAAACTTTTGGCCTATATGTACTTAGCCGTGTACTGCAGACAACATATTCCTTATTAGTTTGGTGATAGGCAGAATAAAGCAGATGGATAATATATAGGTATAGACAGCACTTGACTTATATCTTCAATGCCTTCCTGCTTGGTGGTAGCCTGCTGTGGCTAGTGTGAAAAATATACTTTACAGTACCATCTGTAGTCTGTGATTCCGTGCAAATCTTCTATCTCTCAAAGGTGGGAGCAGCCGCAAAAGCAGTGATATTTCTCAGTAGTGATTTCCATGATAACGGTCACACGCCAAATACCACCTGTTTAGGAGTTCACCTCCAAGAACAAACACCATCCTTTTGTAGTTTTTAAGGATTGCGCTCTAGTACAACATTTAACTCACCACTTGTAATACGAGCACCGTGCGCTCCACTACAAATGTCCTGGTTTGACTTCCGGTGGGCGGCCCTAGAAGATGGTTGTGAGCTCCTCTAGCTCTGAAGAAAATCTCATAACATCAGCAATTTCGCCACCCTTCTATGCCATCTGCATCTCCCTTGACAGGTAAACTTGTCCGGGAAAACTTGGCAGATAGAAGCATTCTACCTACTTCTTCCCCCGGAAGGCATTATACTAAATTTTACTCTGTAAGGAGTTTATTGAGCAATGGAACCGGAAAGGGACGTTGCCACGCAGATAATCACAACATTTCTGCCTATTTTTGAGCGTCTTTTCCCTAACAACAAAAACCTACAAGAGGAGGTTCAGGCAACTAAAAGATCTTGTCCCTCAGAATTCAATAAGACACCGACACTGATAACTACCTCTATACATGATAATAAGATCACACTATATCATTAGATGACACACAGCCTGATTTGAGTAATGACGGAACGCTAACTCGCAATCCCTGGATATCCTCCGTGCTGAATGGGGCCAACTACCACAGTTGCAAATCCGCTCAAAGAGAGAATACTAAAGAAGCTCCTCACACATCGCTCCTCCAGGTTTACCCATGTCAGCAGCAGATTGGCTCTCCATATCACCAGGGCTCTGGATGGACTGTGCATTGTGCATGCAGAGGAGAAAGACATGACCGGCATTTGCTGACATCTGCAACAGGTTTTTCTATGATGTGCGCACATACATACAAGGAGAAATCTGACGGTGTTTGAACACTATTTGGAGCACTTTGGATTATTCGATGAAACAAGATGGCCACCATTGTTCAAGATTGATGGGTGAGATTGTTCTTGCCGAGGAGCGGAGTAGGATGACTTCATACACCAAGTCAGTGTAAGCTAGTCCAGGAGGCGGTTGTCTCTACTTGTGGGACATAAATTTCCAATCCTTACATTCTGTAATTAAGAACCTCCAAACGAGACTGGCTATTGAGCGTTCTGTTTGAATGGGTTTATTTTGGTTTGTCATGTTTTTAACTCACCTGCATCTAAACTGCAATGGCTAAATGAATTCATCAGCTGCAAATCTTGACTAACACTTAACATTCTAGATCTGCATTACTTTGGATGGCCGATCTGAGACTAAAAAAAAATATCTGTAAAAAATTGTAATCTCCATAATTAGATCAAGAGTAGGTGCCAGACTTTTCTGTTGTACATTTCAACCCTTTCTAGTAGTAGATTCCCCATTTCTCTAGCTTCGTGTAATGGGTTAGTCTATTTGAATTGTTAGGCACTGAGATACTGCCTTACCTGTAACACTATATTTTAGCAGATAACTTATGATCATCATGCTTTTATTAGCCATACTCTCTTAAACTACCTCTGCAACTCTTAAAATGTCTCTGCAAACTGTTGTCCTAACACTTATCTGTATATGTCTCATCATTTGCACAGTCTGTGCACTCACATATACCATTCATATTTCCTGGAAATTATTAGGTAACCACATACATTTTCCTATCAGGGGTAGTCAAGCTTGAATTGTTGGGCAATATAACCTAGCAGTTAATGGGGGTGCCCTCCCCTCATATTATTGCCCCTTATTAGATAGACCTTAACAAGATTATGCAGGCTTGTCTGTCTTAGAAAGCTGGGAAACTTATATATCGATCTGTCTCATACTGACTATCTTTTGATTTGGGCTTTCTGGTGCAAAGTATGAGTGTTAAGCTCTAGCAATTAACATTAGGACCCCCTCAAGGTTGCTTTTACCAGTCATATTTTTTAGAAAGTAAGTCTCAGCAAACACAGTTGCTTCGTTTTCAGGAGTTAGCTCCCATACTTGTCTTGACATATTAAGTAACATTAACCTTTGGGTTACATCAGCCATGTCCCTTGGGGAATTACTATAATCTGTTATATTACTAAGCTAATGTTTTGTTGGTGAGTTATTGGCATTTAGGCATGAGACTACCCAGGTTACTTTTATTTCATTTTTCATGCAACATGCTTCTGACAAAGTATAGAGACCAACCTCATATTTGTTTAGTTAGACTTTACCACAAACTTAAGGCAAAAGATCAGTTGATCCTTCTGTAATTACCCTTTCTGTAACTGCCAGCCCTCTGCCGTATTGCATGCTCATGCTGAGAGTACTAAGACCAAAACATTATTCACCCCCTTACTATTGTGTTGTTGTTATATGAAAAAGAGTTCAAATATTATTCTCATGATAGCTTAGTCTAGATCAAACTGTAAATTATACTGCAGTCTTATTGTGCTGAGCAATATACTCACTTGACCATATCACTTATACCTGGCTAAGAACTGTATAGCTTAAGATCTTAACCCCATCACAGCACTAGCACACTCAGTCTTAGATCTATATGGGCACTGGTGTGTTTAGTTTAGTTTATTGTTTAGTTTAGTTAAATTAGTTAAAAAAAATAAAAAATGAGGGAGTTCAGTAACAGATATCGAAGAAGTCTTGGTCAAAAATGAGACATGATAACGTGTTGTAACCTATGTTAAGTATATATTCATACATACTTGTTTTATAACCTTATCCAACACTGCTCAGGATGTTAAAAATTTTGAAATTACCATTTCTTGTTCTTATTCGTTTTATATAATGCATCTTTCAGCCAACTTTATTGTAATATCACAAAGTGATGGATCATATGTATGTAAACTGTTTACCTGTTGTATGCCTGGACTCTCTTCAATAAAAAAGATTTTAAAAAAACAATAAAAAAAAAACCCAAATGTCCTGGTTTACAGAGCAAAACTGACCCCGCACAGAAACTCTATTTCCCCACTTCAGTTATTTATCCACCCACAAAAAACACAAGTCACTGGCCACAAGTCCCCCTCACCTCACGTCCCAGAAAGTCTCTGTTAAATATTGTGAAATATGCTTGTGTATTGTGTATGTTATACTTGCAGTGTTACATCTACTAAGTTGTTTCTGTAAAGCTCCATAATACATATTTTTAAAAACTATTGAATGCCAAAGAGGACTACAATTGATTGCTAAGCAATTGAGGCTTTTATAGCAATATAAATAAGCAAAACTAACATTTTTATAAAAACACTACCAGATGGGCTATATAAATGGATGATCTTACAAAACATTTATGCAAAAAAAAATCTAGTTTACAGTGTCCCTTTAAAGCATAACAGATCTCTGAGCACTGGTAAGTAAACCTGAGCTCCTTTGTAGGCTGAACTTGTAGATTCTCCACTAAAGATAGATGAACAGTCAGGGAGAATGAGTAATGGGAAATGTCTCATCATCTCAGCTTTTGTAGTAGATTAACCATATGGGGCTCACTTGAATTATTACTGTTTGGCCAGGCATTTTACAATTTTTTTGTTAACATTTTTATTGGTGATTGAGAGAAGGTGAACTAATTTAGCTGACTGTTAGCTCAAATTGCATGTCACATGGGTTTAGATCTCCATAAATGTGTTGGGAATGTTTCTTGGACAGGGAGGTGAGGGGAATTTGTGGGCAGTGGACCACAAGTGTTTGGTGGACAGTGGCAATGAAAAGAGGATGGGTTGTGTTGCTGCGGAGCTGGTTGGAGTTGTGTGTGTTTGCAGGTGGAGATAGCAATTCCTGGAAATTTGCTTTGATGATATAGGAGGAACAGTGGGCAAGCCCACCACTATGTTTAAATCCTGCAAGATCCAGTACAGTTAGGAAGTATAAGACTCTATGCAATATATACATTATGTGGCCTATCTATGAATTAACATCAAGTTGACAAGAATAGACACACCATGGCCTAGATTACAAGTGGAGCTAAATATTTTTATTGCTAATGAGCGCTAACTGCGCTTAAGGTACAAAATTAGCACTCAGGCTAGCGCTGGTGTTACAAGTTGAAAGTAAAAAGCAGCATGATGAAATAATCAGGCGCGCTAACTTCAGGACTTCGGATATCCGGACTGCACTATCTCCCTTTCCCCATAGACTTATATGAGGTGCACTAAAGAAAGCCTTTTCTATTTATTGATCATAGGGCTGAAACTCCTCTAGATCAACTGGACTAAAGTTGAAGGTGCGTTAGGAATACTTCAAATACCCATGTTCCTCATTTAGAAGAAAATATTCTTTTTTTATTTTTAAATAAATATTTTTATATATGTTTTTGTAAAATATATATCTTAATCTATATATATATATATATATATATATATATATATATATATATATATATATATATATCCATCCATATATATATCATCTAGTCCTTTTTTGCGAATTCATCATTTAATTCATTTGAGCAACACAAAGAATAAGGGCTCTAAATTTTCTTTCCAGAAAAGCTTATGGCTAAAATCATGGTCTGCAGATATGGTTTCAAAGTCCAGAATTTTGTCCCTATCCTTCCAAGGAAAAATCTTGTTTGGGGCCAGGTTTGTTTCCACTATCATGGGTGGCAGAGGAGCATTCCTTCCCCAGGATAGGAAATCCGGATATAAGGAAAAATCTAATAATCTTTAATCTACAAAATCCCCCCTGGAAATCAAGCAGGCTAAAGATTTTTCTTCCAATCCAAAATCTGCATGAAGGTGTGGCACCTGACCCAGACTTGTTGCTGTTAGAGTGCAGATTGAGCCTTTTCCAGAGGTACTGGTCTCAATCTATTCAGGATCCTTGAGTACTGGAGATGATATCTCAAATGTACAAAGGTAGGCTTTTAATCTCAGACAATTTGTGGGAAGTTTTTTCTGTCTCATGTCTCCAAGAGATCAGAGAAAAGATCTGCCTTTCTTCAGTATATTTAGGATCTAGAGAACATGGGGTTTTAGTTCCTGACCCTCTATCAGAACAGGGGAAGGGGGTTTTTACTCCAACATCTTTATTATTTATCCAAAGAAGGAAGGGAACCTTTAGACCTATTTTGGATCTGAAACCTTTAACATGTTTTTTAGGGTTCCTTCATTCAAGAAGGAAACTATCAGATTTATCCACCGTTAGGCCATACGGACAATTTTTTGAAATCCATAGACTTGAAGGATGCTTACCTTAACATTCCTATTGACAGGGAGCATCATCAGTTTCTTTGCTTTGCATTTTGGGACAATCATTTTTCAGTTTGTAGATCTTCCTTTGGATAAGCCACAGCTCAGGGTTTTTAACAAGGTTCTGCAGGCTCAGTTGTCTGTTATTAGAGCGGAGGGTATAGCTGTAGCTCCATACTTGGAAAATATTCTAGTTCGGACACCATCTTTACTTTTAGTGGCTGCTCTACAGACAAACTTTTATGGTTTTTTCTTTGCAGTCATGGTTAGAAAGTAAGCATTGCCAGAGAGTTTCTTAATTCATCTTACAATATTGTTTTTACTTGGTTGTGTTAATAAGATTCTGTGTCAATGTGATAAGAGTTGCAGTCTGCTTGTCGGGATCTTCACCATTGGCACAGGCTTCAGTGGATTAGTGTATGGAGGAAGTGGACCTGATAGTCGCAGCATTAGTTGCCATTCCTTTTGCAAGGTTTAACCTTTGTCCTCTTCAGCTATGCATGCTAAAGCAATGGAATGGGGGAATACACCACTCTATGTCAGTTCATTTTGGTTGGAAGCAGTCGCTTTCTGGTAAATGTTTCCTATCCCGATTTCTCTTTGAATGTAATTTCTTCATCCGTCCTGGAAGATAATAATGACTGGCGCAAGTCTCTCTGGTTGGGGCACGGTCTTCTGACATCTTAGTAAGTTTGGTATCATAAGGAGAAGAGATTCCCAATTAATATCTTAAACTCTGTGTGATTTTCCAAGCCTTCAGGCTTGGCCTCTTCTCAGGTCCATTCAGTTTATTAGTTTTTAATCCAATAACATCACTGTGGTAGCTTAATTTCAATCATCAAGGGGGTATTCACAGTTCCCTAGCAATGAAAGAGGGTATCTCAATTATTGCTTGGGTAAAATCCAATAATTGCACAATTACTTGACGTCATCAGACTTTTCATTGGGGGAATGGTCCCTCAATAAGTATATTTTCTATCAGTTGGTTCAACACTGGGGGCCTTCCAGAGATAGTTTTAATGGTGTCTTGGCTGAATCACCAGCATCCCCAAATATGAATCATAGTCAAGGAACCCTCAAGCTGAAATGATCGATGCATTAGCAGTTCCTTGGCCATATCATATAGTCTCTCTTTTTCCGACCAATTGTTCTTTTTTCCGAAAGCAGTTGCTTGCATTCGAAAACTGGAATGTAAATCAGCAATCCTAAAAGCTCCTGCCTGGCCTTGCAGGGACTTGGTATGCCGATCTAGTTCAAACCACTAGTGTTCCTTCATGGCGTCTTCCTCAACGTCCAGATCTGTTATCTCAAGTCCCTTCTTTTATCAAAATCTTCAGACTTTCTATTTGATTGCTTGGAGGTTTGAATTGTTTATCCTTTCTCAATGGGTTTTTTTCTGACTCTGTGGTAGATAACTTTATTCAGGCTCATAAGCCAGTTATTAGGAAAATATATCATAAGGTTTGGAAAGTGTATCTTTAGTGGTGTCCTGGAACAAGGCTATATATGGCATTTTTTTGTATTTCTTGAATTCTACAATGTCTTCAACATGGTTTAGATAAGGAATTGCCAGCTAGTAATTTGAAGTGTCATATTTCTGTACTTTCTGTCTTATTCCATAGAAAGCTTGCTAGACTTCCAGATATACAAGCTTTGTTCAGGCTTTTATATGTGTCTTTGCCTCCTCCTGGTGGCCAGGGGATGATTTCCCAACAGCTATGAATCGTGGACTCTCACCATTAAGAAATAAATTAATTTATCAAGTAAGCATAAATTATGTTTTACCATGGAATTATAATATCAATTTGCACGCTAATTTTAGCAAGGTCTTGCGCTACTTGTAATTTTGGCTCATGTCTTTAATCTCATGAGCAACCCAATTTTGCCTAAAGACATAACAAATCAGAGTATCACCAGTGATTGAATGATAACTTTGGATGCACAGTTGATTCAAATGTGCCTTTACATGGCTCAAAACCCTCCAGAAAAAAAACTGAGGGAAATACAAGTTATACAAATAATGAGAGCACATTTATATTTCCTTCATTACTTTTGCCATAAAGCTACTTTGGTATTTGTATAATTTATACCATCAATTAGAGACATTAAAATGGCTTAGAAAAACCCAACACCACCATATTTAAAAATGTACTATCAGTCCCTTTATTGAGGAGTTTCTGTTCGTAGCAACTTTTACTATGAACTTAATAACTCAATAAAGACACTGATTGTCAATTTGAAACAGTGGTAGTGTTGCTTTTTGTCTAAACCATTGCAATCTTAAGGGGTAAGCAGAGAACCCAGTGGCAGTGTGGTTCACTGAAATAATTATATAAACTGAAGTGATGTGTTCATTGTGCTCTTTTTCTAATAGAGACACCAACAACATTAATTACTGCAAATTGTCAGCAAAATCCTGAAATTAGGAGGGGTTCCCTTCCCCGACTTTCTGTTGTTTCCATTGGCATTCAAAGGCATCAAATATAAAAGCTATTCAGGATGTGTATGAGCTGCTATGGGAGGAAGCTGCTACCTGAGAAAAGTAAGGAGGAGAGAACAAATGCATAGGCCACAGCAAAAGCAGTTAGTAGTTCTATCACCTTATAGCTGTGCCACCAGCACATATATATATCAGGGAACCCCACTGCTTACTTTTCTAGTGCAGAGTTGTCACTCAGAAACAAATGTGACATAAAGTTGCTTTATATTTTTTATTTCATCTTACACCATGTGTAAACACTCACCAGCAAAAAACTTATTGCTGCATTGCTTACTATAATTCTGCAAGTTAGGATTTGGCCCCCACCAGCACCCAGTCCCTTAAGCAATGCACCCTGCATGAAATCTGGGTAAGGAACTGCTGCTTATAGAGTTATAAGGGAGCATGAAAGGATTGCAGCAGCAAAGGGCAGAGCCCTAATAACACAGTCTGCTCTCACCTCTGTGGGAGTAGGTAGGAAATTATTCTAAGAGTTTTCCCTCTCTTGCCCCCTCCAGACACCCATGCACACAAACATCACCCATCAATGCAGTTACATTTTCTTGGAGCATATACTTCTTCAAAGTAGTATTTTATAATAAAAGCAACATTTATTTATAATGCAAATTTTCTACTCAATATAATTGCTTAAGTGAATTTTGATTAGGCATTTTGTGATAATGGATTACTAGCTTTTTTGAAGTGATATTTAAAAGTTGTACAGAACATTAAATTGCTCTCCATGAGCTGTACAATCTTACTGAAATGTAAAGATTAATGTTATATTCAGATGATCAGAATTATTATATATGTACGTTTGTGTGAGTGCATAAACAGTATTCACACACATACACGTACACACACACACATACATACATACACACACACACACACATATATATATATATATATATATTATTTATTTTTTTCAGAGATTGGTGTAAGTGCACTCTCACCAACACTTGCAGCTTGTCAGGGTGCTATGAAAGTAATTTGTAGCAATGTAGAAAAGAAGCACTCACTAAACTTCCTCAACGGTGACAAATACGTTTAAATGAAGTTTTAGTGACGTTTCGGGACAGCAACAATCCCTTCCTCTGACCAATTAACAATGTGTAAAAAGCAGCCTTTAAATAGGCTCCAGATAACACTCCCCACAAGATTGACCAATCCCCCGGCCAAGTAGTGAACACACCCCTCATTGCGACCAATCAAAATCAGTAATAGAAACATATAGGTTTGTATAGTGAAGATAACAATATCAAAAAGTCTAAATAAAATTTAAATAAAATTGAACCCTGAGTAGTCACTTCAATGAGGCAATCTCACTCCAGTCAGGTACATGACAGGCAGGTTATTAAAAAACAGACTAAATGTAATAAACAAACAAACAGAGTTGGTGATCATCATTCAACCCATCAGCATCCTGCTTTCATTTACAACCAATATGTCATCCAAAGGTAACTGTGGCTAACGCCCCCTATCACTAGGGACTCCCGGAGCGATCACAAAACCTAATAATTAGAGTGTTACGGTTGAGCTTGCTTCGATTCAATGAGGATATCATTGTCTCCCTCTCAGAATGAGTCTATCCAATAGCCGCATAACTATATCAACTTAACATACAACGTGACACAACTATGTATCCACATTAATTAGTGCACATTGCTTACAATTTTATCCAATGTGTCACCTGTCAAACCATACTGTCCATCCCTGTCAGCTTGGTGTAAAAACCAAAAGAAATAACATAAAATAAGATAACATGCTCATCTCATTCAATAGGCAATCAGCCTATGCGATTTTACACACAACACAAAAGTAAACAGAGTGGCGATATTTGGCCAATCACAGAGCATAACGAGACAGGCATGAATTAGTAGAGGCATGTCCTGCTGTTAAAATCATTTTGATAGGCTGCCCGTGACCAGTGGGCATATTCAGCACCACAGTAAACAAACAACTACGCCTGTAAGGCGAATATCTCGGCATAATCGGATGCTATAGAAACAATCAGTTCCAAACAAAGGTATGTGCCCTGATACAATCAACCAAACGAACTGTTAAATGTGCGATCCACAAGATACCAAAATCTGCATTGTGAACATCGCAGCATCATCAAATGTGATGATATCCATTGAATGTGCCAAGTCTCAGTGTTTTATTCCTGATCAACTCGATCAGGAACAGTTTGTTAAAGTGTACAATCCACCTATGAACAAACATAAAAATATAATCTAACACAACAAAAAGTTAATATAACACAACAAAAATTTCATATCGCTCAAACCAAAATTTCATATCACTCGCCTTGTCAAAAAAAGATACTAAGCTAATGAAATAACAAAACTACCTCTAGTAGCCCCTAATTCACCTAGCCAAATAAAACCGCCGCATGTACAATAAGAAAATAAATGAACATATTGATGTCCAGTCAGAAAAATAACATTACTGATGTCTTTATGACTAAACATAGTCACAGAGGGCATCCTTTTGTTATTGAATAGAAACACAAAAGATCTTATCCACAAAGACACCACAGAAAATAAAGAAATATGCCAACCGATACGTGCCTCCCCTGCTGCAACAGACATAGAACAAGATAAACCCCAGAGTGACATAAACAGAGTACCACTTACGATCTAAAAACAGTGCTGTGATATTGTAATTAAAAGTAAAACATAAAAATAGAAAAACAATATTTGGCACAATAAGAACTAACAAAGACCAATGTACTGTGAGGGACCCAATGACATCAGGTCTAGCAGAAGAGGGCCACTAGGATTGGAAACAATTACTAAAATATGATAATATAATAATATATCCCCATAGGGTCTTGATAAGGTTACAATAAAAGTTACCAAATAAGGCATCAATGGAGTTACAAAAAAGGGTACATCCATCAATGGAATATGAACTCTCAAGGAAAAACAAGGAACATGTGCTCTCACACTGTCCCACCGCTTCTCTTGTAGCTCCCCAAGAAGGATTAGTGGAGAGAGCGTATCAAAATGAGACCCACAAGGTGGGTAAATGAATGTAGGGACTCCCCAAAAATGGACAATGTACTCGCAAGGACTGATCATAAATAACATTGCCATCCTGTATGTGTGTTAAGACCCCTGGGGGGTGCAAGGTGCCAAGTTCAGATATCCAGTCTTGACTCTTGCGTAATAGCAGTGTTACCTCTCTCTCCTCCCCTTCTTGGATTGGCACATGATCAATAAGTCTGGAATCTCAAATCATTGACTGAGTGTCCTGCCTCCAAAAAGTGACTGGCTACCCGGGCTGATCTGCCTTTCCACTTTTATGCAAACGGATGCTTGACCTATGGTTGGCCATCCTCGTTCTAGCATCGTCTGTTGTTTTGCCTGTGTAAAATTTACCGCATGGGACAATTCAAAAGATAGATTACAAACATGAGTGGTGCAGGTAAGAAAATGCTTGATCTCATATGAGCAACGGAGGATGTAGAAAACATAGTTTCAACCTCAGCTCACGAACACTATCTAAGACAGAAGTGAGTTTGTTAAACAAGGGCCTATCTTTTGTGCCATCCTCCAAGATCAATTAATTCGATGTATATATAGACATTCAGAGATTTGGTAGAAATCTAAGATTAAAAGAATTCTTTAACACCGACCAGGAACAAGGGGGCAACTTCAGATCTAAGGGGTCATTTGATCCATCTTCCAACAACTCGACTATTAACACACTTACGGGCTTCTTTCAAAAACAATTAAGGACAGACCAAGGGTGATGATTAGAGATAATCTCACTAAGGATGAAAGACTGGCCCTTAAGTCGCTGAAAGAAGACACTTCAATCGTGATTTGCCCAGCTGATAAAGGTGGGGGCGATAGTTTTGATGGATGCAACATACTATAAAACCGAAATTTTGGGGCAATTATCTGATGGTAAAACATACCTGCCTTTGAGTGGAGATCCAACTTTCTGTTAAAAAGAAAATTGACACACTGCTGGTTGAATTCAAAGAAAGAGAATTAATCACACAGCAGGATTATAACTTTCTACGTCGGGATCATCCAATAACCCTCTTCTTTACACCTTACAAAGATGCATAAAAATGCTAATAATCCCCCAGGGAGGCCGATCGTCTCAGCCAGAGGTTCATTACTTCAACCTCTGGCCCAGTTTGTGGACTTTTACTTACAGCCTTTGGTAAAAACTATGCAATCATACATACGGGATTCAAATTACTTCATCACCCGAATCAAGAAGCTGGATAACATCACTGATGGTGACCTCTTTGTAACCCTTGACGTGTCAAGTCTTTACACGGTAATCCCTCATCATGAAGGCATCATGGCTGTAAACCAGGCTCTTAGAAAAGCGGTGTACATTGGCCCCTCAGAAGAGGTACTAATTGGTCTCCTTACATTATGTCTTACGGAAAAAAAATTCCTATTTGATTCAACATTCTACCTACAGATTTCAGGCACAGTGATGGGGTCGAATGTGGCCCCATCGCTGGCCAATCTGTTCAAGGCACAACATGAATCGTCTGTGATGAAGGTCTTTGAAAATGATAACATCAGATATTATTGTTGTTATATAGACAATCTGTTCCTGGTATGGGTAGATGGAGATAGAAGTCTACAGGATTGGATTGACCATTTAAACTCTCTTGCGAGTCCCATCAAGTTCACATACACAGTTAGCAACACGATGGTGGACTACCTGGATGTCAGGGTGTTCAAAGTTGAAGGAAGATTGGGAACAACCTTATTCCGTAAAGATACTGACCGTAATTAATTATTGCATGCCAGGAGTTGCCACCAATCCAGCCTCATTAGCAATATTCCCAAGGCCCAATATCAACGGGTAGTTAGAAACAACACCAATGAAGCATTATGTGAACAACAGCTACAATAAATGACACAACGTTTTGTGGAAAAGGGATACAAGCGGAGAGGTTTGACAGAAATGAAAACTGAAGCATTGCTAAATGTGGAGCCAGCACCTAACATTCCTCCTAATCCGGGGAATCAACTCACTTTTGTGACCACATATTCTCCGGATGTTATACCGCTAACTCGGATTATTAAAGATGAATGGAAACTAGTTGAAGCTGACCCACACCTTACCATTCAAAAATTGGAGAGCACCCAGGATTGGCTTTAGGCGAGGAAGAAACCTCAGAGAATATTTGGTCAAAGCTGACGTCAACCCTTAAGGGGGCACACGAACATGGCTCAAGACAAAAAAGAAAGGATGCTATCGCTGCATCAGTTCTGTGACCTGCAGTGGGATGCTAACTGGTATACATTTCCGCCATCCAGAAAGCAATAAATCGTATGAGATCAAGCATTTTCTTACCTGCACCACTCAGTTTGTAATATATCTCTTGAATTGTCCCTGCGGTAAATTTTACACAGGCAAAACAACAGACGACGCTAGAAAGAGGATGGCCAACCATAGGTCAAGCATCCGTTTGGCCATAAGAAGTGGAAAGGCAGATCAGCCAGTAGCCAGACACTTTTTGGAGGCAGGACACTCAGTCAATGATTTGA